>NC_133666.1:641721666-642021666 GCF_037893015.1 Macrotis lagotis | reverse complement strand
TGATTTTACCTATCAAGCCAACATAGTGTAGCAGGATAGAAAATTGATCCAGATATAGACCTGGGGTGGGAAAGGGGCCCACGTACAAGGTCACTCTTAAGTCAGAGGGAAGTTCTTTCTCCTAGAGTTCCTATTGTAGTAAAATCACAGGTCCTATCTCTATCCTGATTCCTGTATGTTGGTGGCACAGTAGATAGAGCATTGGCTTTGGAGTCAGGAGGGCAGAAGTTCGAATATGACCTCAGACACTAGCTGAGTGACTTTGGACAAATTATTTAACCCTGATTGCCTTGCATCCAGGGCCATCTCCAGTCGTCCTGATTCATATCTGGCCTCTGGACCCAGATGGCTCTGGAGGGGAAAGTGAGGCTGGTGACTTAGCACAGCACCCCCTCACTCTCGTGCTTGTCATCACGTCATCTCCCTAAAGTCATGGTCTTCAAGATCGAAGTTCAAATATCATCAGAGAAGTAGAAATCAAACGCAATGTTTCCAAGGGGAAAGCCATATCAATGGGTGGAATGGGGAGGATTCCTTGAGGAGGTGACAATGGGGGCTGAGCTTTAAAGAAAGGATTTTTTTGTGTGTGGGGGGGTGTATGATAAAGGGACAGCAGAGCCTCTGCTGACAAAAGAAGGAGTGAAAGCCTCAGGGTGGGATCCCAGAAGAAAGACCACACACAGTGGCATCCTCCGCCCATAAGTTTTATGCTATTTTAATTTGAGGTTTTTCATTATTTTTTCTCCTCCTCAGCATAACATTACTAGGCTTGCAAAAGCAAGAGGGAAAAATTTTTGCTACAAGAATCACAAAAAGGCAGGGCTAGAATATTAAGACTATTGATTTAGAAGTAGAAGGGACTTTTGAAGGCCTCTAAGTCCAATCCTCCCCCCCCATTTTATAGATGAGAAAATTAAAATCCAAAAAGTGTAAATTATTTGCCCAGAGACACACAGCCACTGAGCTGAACCTGGATTTATTCTGATTCCAAGTTCAGGGCACTGGTCACTAAACCACACTGCCTCTCCGAGATCATCTTGTCCAACCCATACTTGACCATGGCACACTATGCTAGGGCACTTGCTGGCCATCATTGGAGATGCCCCATTCTGCTAACAGCTGGAATTGTTATCCAGCACATTAAATCATCAAACATTTATTAAGTACAATGCGATAGGCACATGGTTATAAAAAAAGGTAAAAAACAGTTACTGCCCTCAAGAGCTCAAATTTGATTAGGGGAGACAACATACAAATGACTAGGAACATATCGAATAGGTGTAAGTGTCCATGGGAGTCATCTCCAAGGGAGGACACTGCCATGTCTTCTAGGAAGTGGATTTTTTTGCTCAGACTTGAAGGAATCCCGGAGGTGGAGAAGATGACATATAGGGACAACCTGCCAGGAAAAAAGCATGGGTGGAAGATGCAACGCCATATGTGAGGACTGACCAGAAGGCCAGCGATATGTGGAGGACAATTCTGGGAAAGTGGAGGGAACCAGGTTGTGAAGGACTTTACAAACTTGGAGGTATTAGGGAGTCACTGCTATTTATTGAGTAGGGAAGTGATATGGTCAGATAGGTACTTTAGGAAGCTCATTTTGGCCCTTGAATGCAGGGCGAGGCAGGAAGACCAACCCATCAGTAAGATATCACCATAGTGTGAGGTGATAAGACCCTTCACCAGGCTGGTGACAGTGTGTGAGGAGCAATTGGTTGTTGTCCTTCATATTGAAAGAGGACCAAAATGACATCACTAGCTCTGAATGATTGTCTAATGTGTCTGACCAGCTAATCAGACTAATATGAGTTTGGAAGGCTCTACCATAGGTTGGGCACTAATAGACTATATGAACATCTGGGGTGGAGATGTCCCTAGATTTGCACATCTCATGTTTCTTTTGAGTTATTTCCATTCTACTTTGCTCATGGAGCATAACTCCTTCTTTGATAAGGACTCACCAAGCTAGTTGGTTCTGTGCCACTGTCTTCCATGCATCATAATGAGTGCAGAAAAGAGGTGTATACAGAAGAGGGAAAAAAGGTAGAATCAACAAGGCGTGGCAACTGTTTGGATATGAGAAGTGAGATTTTAGAGTGATGAATGACACCTAGATTGTATGTCTTGGTGACTTTGTTGTTGCTATTCAGTTGTGTCCGACCTTTTATGACCTCATTTGGAGTTTTCTTGGCAGGGATACTGGAGTAGTTTGCCATTTCCTTCTTCAACTCCTTTGATAACTGAGGAAGCTGAGACAAACAGGATTAAGTGACTTGCCCAAGGTCACAAAGCTACTAAGTGTTTGAGGCCAGATTTGAACTCATGAAAATGAGTTTCCTAACTCCAGGCTTGGCATTCTTTCCACCGTGCCACCTAGCTGTCCCTGGTTGAGAAACTAGAGGGATGATAATAATAGTTAACATTTGTATAACACTTTGAGGTTTTTAGATATGATTTATTATTTATATTTTACAGTTGAGACAAAAAATTTTACCCTTGAGGAAACTGAGGCAAATAGGCTAAGTGACTTGCCTCAGGGTTACATAACTAATAAGTGTGTGAAGCTGGATTTGAACTCAGGTTTTCTTGTTTCTCACTTGCCTATTACCTTGATGGTAATAAAGACTGTTAAGAATAGAGCTGAAAGTGGGATTTGAACCTACATCTTCCCTCCAAGGGTTACCTAAGTGAAAATTTCTTTTTTTGGGTTTTTTTTTTAAGTTTTTGCAAGGCCAATGGGGTTAAGTGACTTGCCCAAGGTCACACAGCTAGGTCATTATTAAGTGTCTGAAGCCGGATTTGAACCCAGGTACTCCTGACTCCAGGGCTGGTGCTCTATCTACTGTGCCACCTAGCCGCCCCATAGGTGAAAATTTCTTAAACAATTTTTGTTTAATCTTAGAACTTGAAAGAACCTTAAAAATTCATACTCAAGCCCCTCTCAGAAGAATGTGTAAATTAGAGTCCATAATAACTTGAATTGGGGCAGCTAGGTGGCACAGTGGATAGAGCACCAGCCCTGGAGTCAGGAGTACCTGGGTTCAAATCCGGCTTCAGACACTTAATAATGACCTAGCTGTGTGGCCTTGGGCAAGCCACTTAACCCCATTTGCCTTGAAAAAACCTAAACAACCCCCCCCAAAACACATAATAACTTGAATTACTGAAAATGTGCAGTGCACTTTCCTCACCACCTCCCTGATTAATAAGTAACACAAATAGTAGCCTCATTTTACAGTTAAAGAACCACAAGCTATCCAGCTTGTCTGTGATCACCCCGCTATTAAGTGTCAGGACTGGGATTCCAGCAAGTCTTCTGCCTCAAAGTCCAGAGAAGCCAAAATTAGCCCCTGTAAACTTTGGCACACATGCCTCAGCTTGGTCACCCTTGCTCTAAAGACTCTCATCACTTCCTCTTCTCTTCATCTCCAGGGACTGGCTGAACCAACAGGGTCTCCCGGCCACCCACTGCATGCTGTGCAATCATTCTCACACCTGCAGTTTTACTTAGGGTAAAGTTCTATGCCCTTTCTGGTAGGAAAGAGTTTAACTGAAATCAGATTCAAATGATGTCAGAGTGAAACCAGTTATCTTCTGATACTTCAAAAGACCTCACCTCATTATATGTTTGTTTTAAATGTTCACTTTAAAATTTTCGAGTTACAAATTCTCTTCCTTCAGGCTCTCCTCCACCCATGGAGAAGCCAAGCAGTATCATATCAATTATACGTATGAAATCAGGTTAAACATTTCCACATTAGCCGTGTTGTTTAAAAAAGGCAAGAAAATAAAGTGAAAGAGTTATGCTTCAATTTTTTTACTGAGTTCATCAGTTCTCCCTCTGGACATGGGTAGCATTTTTCACTGCGAGTACTTTGGAATTTTGTTGGATCATCTGATACTTTTAAAAAGTCATGATTTCACTGGTGCAGGCAATCCCTCTGGCAAGGCGAGCCACATCTCTTTTCTGCTCCTCTCCAGTTCCTACCCAATACTGATGTCTCCTAGTTCTGTGCATTTCTCATCTTTGTGGATTTTTTAAAATCATAAATCATAAAATTATTAAACTCAAGTCTTGGAAGAGACCTAGGTCATCTATCCAGTGATCATAGTCTCCGGTTAAGCTCCTTCCAAGATGGGCTACTCATTAGGTACTAAGCCTCTCCCTTTCATTATTGGATGGGTCCAATTGTTAGAAAGTTTTATTGAACCTTTCTGTAACTTCTCAACTATGATCCTAGTCCTCATTATGGTCAAGCAGACTATACTTAATCTTTTTTTCACGTAGTAACACTTCAGTTTTTTTTTGAAGGTTGACCTTACACACACACACACACACACACACACACACACACACACACACACACACAATCTGAATGCTCCAGACCAAATACTCCCAGTTCCTTCAAATGAGTTTGATATGGCATGCTTTCAAGTGTCTTTGCCATCCTTTGCCATTCTTTCCACTAGAAACTAATCAGCTTGATTTCATTTCTAAAATATAGCACCCAGAATTGAATACAGTACTAACCAGAGCACAGTAGTGTAAAACTACCACTTCCCTTTGGGAAGGTTTTTTTAGAATCTTGAGAATATTAAAGAGTCTTATTTCTTGTCTTTCATCTATGCTATGCAGCTAATATATGTTCTTTTTTTTGATTATGCATAGCCCTAATTTCTTGTTTTTTGGCAATCAGGGTTAAATGACTTGCTCAGGGACACACAGATTGTATATGAAACTGGATTTGAACTCGGGTTCTCCTGACTCCAGGTTGTTGTTCTATCCTACCAGCACCCCTCCCCTTTTTTTCAGTTGTGTCTGACTTCTGAGACCTCATTTGGGGTTTTCTTGGCAAAGATATTGTAGTGGTTTGCCATTTCTTTCTCCAGCTCAATTTATAGATGAGGAAACTGAGGCAAACAGGGTTAAGTGACTTGCCCAGGGTCATATAGCTAGTAAGTATCTGAAGCTGTATTTGAATTCAGGAAGGCAAATCTTCCTGATTCCAAGCCTGTGCTCTCTCTACTGTACCACCTAGCTCTTCCTCCCCCCCATTTTTTCAAGAACCATGATGCTGCTTCTTGCATACCTCATTGGTAACAGATTATCACCAATATATCAATCTTTCCATTATTCTTTGATTTGTCTACAATTTCTGTTGTTCTGGACGCATGGTGTTCCATAATTTGTTATTGTCCAAGTCATGTTCTATGTTCCATGGGGCAGTGGCTTGATAGACCATCCATAGATAGTATTATTGAGAGAATATTGATTGGTGTTACCACTTTGGCAATGACAAAATTTACTAACATGGAAGACACTAGAAGTTTGGTCTCTTGTTCCATTCCTGTTCATCTATAGTACATGTCCAAGGTATACATGCTGATAAACCAGTTTCCTTTGTGGCTCATCTAGCTTTCTCATAAGATGGACACAATGGATTTTTCCTCTACTTTTTTTTTTCTAATGTAAAAGATTAGACTAATCTCTTTCATGATGCTATGGATATCATTGAGGGGATATTGTCATATTCTGGTCTTTGTTGTAATTTGTGTGATGTCATTGGGGAAAAGAATATTCAGAGAAAAAGGTAATCCTCTAGTTTGGATCTTAGACTGTTTGTCTTCCATTGGTGAAGAATTTTGGCTAACATGTCCCCCTGCTTAATGTTCCGCTCCATGTCATTACTTAGCAGACCTTTTATCTTTGTGAAAATGTCTATAGGCTGTTAGTTCTCTGAGAATAGAGTCTGAGTTGTTTTTTCTTTTCTGTACTTCCAGTGCTAAGCATAACCACCAGCACCCAGGAGATGCTGAATAAATATTTGCTGATTTTAATTGGATTTCCTCTCTCATTTTAAGAGGTCATTTTTGATGGTTCAGAGGATATGTGACCCTAAAAGGATGAGATTGGTAAATTCCATTGTATCCTTATCTTGTACAGGAACTCATATTACATCTAGTCCTTGAATTGATGACTTAGAAAGTCTTTGTTGAATGTATTTTTAAGCCTTCCCTGCTATGATTTGTCCCCATCATCTTTGGGGCTGCCCATTTTTGGGGGCTGCCTTTCCAAAATCCTCTGAGGAAAAACCTTGGAATCCAATGACCTTGGAATCAGAAAACCTGGGTCAAGTCTTAACTTTGTGTTATCGAAGGTGTTTTTTCCCCTTCTCTGGCATCAGTTTTATGATACCATGTTGTTTTTTTTCTTTTCATCAGAATGAGGATAATGACACCTGCTCCACTTAGCTCAGAGGGTTGTCATGAAACTCAAATGAAGTAATGTATTTAAAAATACTTTGCATATAGTTAAGTGTTCTATAAATGTGAGGGATCACTCCTATAATTTTTCTTGCCCTATTCAAACTATTGGAACCGCAGTAGTTGGAAAAACATCTTTTGTTATTTGTTTCTAAGTAAGTGACTTGAGATAGGTAAAATGAAAAGATCAGCAAACTAAAAATTAAGGGACTTGAATTTTGGTCTCACCTTTACCACTATTCAGTTCTGTGACCTTTGTGAATACAGGTCATTTTCTGAGTCTACTAGGAGTACAATGAGGAGGCTCAATTAGATGGTCTCTTGGATCCCTTCCAGACCTGGTGTTCTATGTTCTTAGTGAGGGCCCTCCCAGCTCTGACCTCATCTAGCCAGCCCTGGCTCCAGGAGGCAACAGCTGGAGAAGTCTGGTTGGAGAGATGAGAAACACACACTCCTCAAACAATCAGACAACAATGTCAGATCATAAATAAATCTAACAAACATTTAGAGTTGACCATATGTAAGGCATTGAATTCTTCAGTAGGGAAATGAAGATTAGTTGATACCAACAGTGCATACAAGTTCAGGGGTTTATGATCTAATTGTGTTTATGGGATCCCAGGCCCATAAACTCAGAGCTGGAGGGGGACTTCAGAAAACAGCAAGTCCAACCTTTCTCCAGCTAATTTAGTACTAAAGGAATTGAGGGAAGACAGAAGTTTCAAGATGGGTTAGAGTTGGGTGTGCTTGTAAATGTTTAACAACCAGGTTCTGGGGTTGGTGAGTATGGGGGGCGTGAAATGGAGCAGGATACACTCTTAAGTTTAACTGTGTAATGAACATTTTACCCATCTCTTTAAGAGATGTCACACTCAATAGGAATGACGCACTAGGGTCACATGATTGAATTAGAAAAGCACATGGGGCGCCTAAGTTCTAAATTCTTAAAGAAGTTAAGTGAAAGGGGTGGCTAGGTGGCGTAGTGGATAAAGCACCAGCCCTGGAGTCAGGAGTATCTGGGTTCAAATCTGGCCTCAGACACTTAATAATTACCTAGCTATGTGGCCTTGGCAAGCCACTTAAACCCATCTGCCTTGCAAAAACCTAAAAAAATAAATGAATTAGTAAAGCACACATTAATTTTATCTATATTATATTTTAATTTATTTTGTTAAACATCTCCAAATTATATTTTAATCTGGCTTAGGCAGCACTCTTAATTTTTTCAGATTTTGAGTTAGACATTAGATAATCAGCGGACCAATGAATCAATAAATCAATAAATCAAGCCCTGAATTGTAGGTTTGTCATTTCTGAGTTATAAATGCTCATGATGCATATTTAACATATTTAACATATTTAATAATCCTGAGCCAACAGCCCTGGTTCATCCTCTGAAGAGGATGAAACTTGATCTGGGCCCAAAATATCAAGTGAACAGAAGATTGTTGTCATTCACAGTCCATTCATATTACATCCAGTGCTGCAAAGGTATTTTGTATTATAAAATGAAGGTATTTAAGCCAGCTGTGCTCTGAGGTCCAGTTCTGGGACCTGGAATGAAAACCTAGATCACAAAACAGTGAAGAATAGTGTTGCTTAGAAGAAAGCCCTGATGCTTAGCACAGTGTCTGGCAAACAGGCACTTAATAAATGTTAATTAATCATCTGACACTGGCATTGGATCTGGAGACAAGGAGCTTGGGTTTGAATCCTGGGCTTTACTTGGCAGTGCTTGGGAGACATTGGGCAAGTTCCTTAGCTTCTCTGTGCCTCAGTTTCCTCATCTGTAAAATGAAGTTTATTGGGCTAGATCAGGGTTCTCAATATTTTCTGTATCCTAGACCCCCCAGGGCAGACTGAGGAAGTCAATGGATTCTTTCTCAGAATGTTTTTAAATGCATCAAATAAAAATACATAGGATTATAAGCCAAATCAATTATATTGAAATGTAGCTATCAAAAAAAAATTCTTTTTAAATTCACAGTCCCTAGATTAAGAACCTGGGATTTCTAACACTAGTTGTTGGGTCCTAGTGGTTTTGCAGGACTCTGCCATCTGTCCCCTAGTGCTTCAGAGGAAAACAGTTGGGGAGAGGGAGGGTTGCTGAAGTCAATTCAAAGTGTGAGCCCAGAGGAAGACAGCTGCTGGGGGGATGGAGGGGGAAGTGGGGAGAGGGAAGGACCTGATCTGATAGGGAGTGCTATCTCATGGATAAAGGACATTATTTTAGTAGCAAAGTTTATAAGTTGCATCTAAATTTATCACAGAAGCAGCAGACTAGCCAAAAGTTATTTACTGTCATCCTATTTCCAGTCTAACTTAGCAGTAGCTTAACTCTTTGTAGCCTGGCTGGGGGGGCATCTACAGGCTATCCAGATGATTTCTCCTATTTTGTTAAACTGATTCATTGGGACTGGGTGGGGGGGGGGGGATTCTGGGAAGGGCCTGGTAAATAGAAGTGGACAAAGGGAATCACCATGATCCACACTTAGTATTGCTTCTGAAATCCTCTCACAGAGTTTTTGTTTACAATCGTTCTATAAACTGAGTGAGGGCAGCTCTTCTGCAATATGTGGGTCATTGGATGTTACAACTTGATGAGACCTTAGAGACCCTCCATCAAAGGGCTCCTTACAAGGGTTGTGTCCTGGACCTCTTGGGCAGCCAGCCCAGGGGAGAGCCTATGAAAGGACCCCCTGTTCAGAATCATATGTTAAAATGCATTTAAAAAATTATATATATATATATATATATATATATATATATGACAAAGGAAATCTACTATATTGATAGAGTTCTTGAAATATTTGAAGAAAAAGACCACAGGACCCAGGTTAAGAACCCCAACAGAGCCACACCCTCATTTTGTTGTTGTTGTTGAGTCATTTCAGTCCTGTCGAATTCTTTGTGACCTCATTTGGGGTTTTCTTGACAGATACTAGAGCGGTTTGCCATTTCCTTCTCCAGCCCATTTTACAGATGAGGAAACTGAGGTAAACCGTTAAGTGACTTGCCCAGGTTCCCATACATAGCTAGTGAACATCCTGACTCCAGGACTGGTGCCATTCCTCATTTTAGAGATAAGGGAACGGCCCTGAGATCGTATAGGTAGGGGTTTGAACAGGGGTTTGAACCCAACTCTCCTCTTCTTTTTACTCAATGGAATGCTTTTTAGGAAATGGAGATTAAGTGAAGTGTCAAATCATACAGCGAATCCAGTCACTACTTCTGATTCGAAATCCAAGGACAAGTGTCTAGTGATTTGATAACATCAGACTTTATTATTTTTTTCTGCACTTAAACAAAATTCTTCACTCATTTATTTCTTTATTTACTTGCTGATTTATTTATTTATTATTTTTCCAAGAAGTCAGTGCACAGAAATTCCTTAGGGCCAAAAGGAGTTGTGTCCCTTCCTCTTTCTTCTTTTACAGAACCCAACATTCTGTAGACACAGAGGCGACATGGGAGAGTAGAGGGAGTGCAGAAGGACTTTGGGATCTGGAAACCCTGGCTTCACTTACCAGCTATTTAAGTTGAGGCTACTAGGTGATACAGAGATTAGAGTGCTGGAGTCGGGTTCAAATACTACTTCCAACACTTACTGGCTGAATGACTCAGTTTCTTCATCTGTAAAATGGGGATAAGAATAGCACTTACCTCACAGAGTTGTGAAGTGCTTTGCAGACCTTAAAATGTTTCATTGACGTTAGCGATTATTGTTATTATTATGTTTTTGTTGTCATTGCTATTTGATTATCACATGACCAGGGCTAAATTGTTTAGACTCTATGTACCTTAATTTACTCACCCATACTAGAAACATAATATTACTAGGTGTGTCTGCCTCCTGAGGTTATTATGAAACTTAACTAAGATAATGCTTATAAAGCATTGTGTAAGCTTTAAAATACTAAATTCATTTTAATAATTATACAATTATGCATAATAATAATGATTACATCATTTTAAGCATTTAGAGCTTAAGACTATTTGTGATTAAGGCTATTAAATTATTAAAAACTATTAGAGATTTATAGTGCACTAAGATTTTTGGGATGCTCTGCATCATTCAGTAGGCATTTATTAATCTCCTAGTATGTACAGATGAAATTATTTTGGAAGAGACTATATGATATGGCATATTATGCTATAGCCAAAAAAAAGAAAGACTTTGAGATCATTTAGTCTGACCCCCTTCCCTTTATTTTGTAGATGAGGAAACTGAGGTTCAGAGGCAGAAATGATTTGCCCACAATCCACCCAGCTTGGAAAGTGGCCCAACCTGGACATGAGCCCAGGACAATGGGGTGACATACGGAATGGCCTGTGCTCAAGCAGGAAAGCTGTTTGTTACTCAGAATAATTGGAACTAACTTTGCAGCTAACCTTGACGGGGGCTGGAGCGCACTGTTTCCTCCAAACAGCTGAAATGATAGCTTGCAGCTTCTAAAATAGCTTGCTTCTCTACCACGTCCTAGAGCGAGCCTGGAGTGATGGGGCCTTGTGGTTAGCACAGTGGGGGTTGTGGTGGCAGAATGAGAGATCCCAATCCAGTTGCATGGAGATAATAAACTTCAAAGAAAGTGAAATGGTTTTTTTTTTTGCCCTGATTATGTGAAAACAAGAACGGTTTGTCTTTCTTCTACACTTAAACCCTCTAAAAAACCCTATTTCATTGGACCAGGTTAAAAATAACTTGTTGCATCAGGACCCGCCAAACCACTGCATCATGTCAGAAGGCAAGCCATGAGATGAGAAATCCCCAAAGGGTGCAACAAGGTCCTTTTAAGGGCTGTTGTTTCCAAAGTATTTTGGTCTTCTTTATCTGACCAGTTCAATCCCAGCCTGGTTAAATGGTAAACTGAAAATATAGAGCTGCTGAGATTGAGCCAGAGAGGGCAGGTTTGGAGAATATGAAGGCCGTCTTCTTCTCCCAGTCTTCAAGTTGCTTGAATGAGGTGAAGAGAAAAGGGGACCTCCTGCTTTGGGTGACATTAGAGGCTTTGACCCTTGAAATGGAGAATTTTCGGTCTGAACCTGAAGGCTTCCGTCCCACCATGAACTAGTTGCTCTTTGATGTCTGCATTCTTTTCTTCCCTACCTTTTGGTCATCGACAAACAAGAAGTTCTCCAGTATGACTGAGGGCAATCCTTTAGATATCTTTAGTCTCTCTCTCTCACAGCACAGAGATTGACATGAGAGGAACTCCCCTGTAGCCTTGAGATGGTGAGCAATTTAGATAACACCAGTTGCTTATCATTAAGAAAGCTCCTATTAAATCACTCATCATTTCATGGCCACAGATTCCTATGAACTGTTCAGATTTGCCATCTATTTGACTGCAGCCCATAAGCCCCTTTTTTTCTCTTAACCTCCTCACAATCAGCCCGAATTAATCCTATGACATAATAGCAAAACCAAGGCACATAGAATAAAGTTGAATGCTCTGGCCACCAATTTCCTAAAATGTCACTCTTTGTCTTCCAAGAATGGAAGTTTAAATCAGCTTGGCACTATACAAAATGAACAGAAAAACAGATTGATGAATTCACTCTCTCCCTGAGTTGTTCCATCATCAGGCCCTAGAACCCTAGAGAAGAATAAAGAGACATTAGCTTCTGAGTTCTGTATCCATTTTCTTTTCCTCTTTCTTCTAGACCTGGCCCTGAAGTTTCCCCAGGTCTCCTGTCTCAAAAAGGTCCATTGCAAATACTGCTCCCCCTTCCTTCAGATCCTGGGCATGATGAGTAGTACCATCTCTTGCTGTGTTCTGCACAGGGATACAGTTACCAAGGAAAATGGGTCCTCTTTATACTAATCTGCTTTAGTTTACATCCCATGCAAAATCACCTAGTGAAGATTCCCTGCTTCCTAACCTTTTCCCTTGGTGCCTTAGCCTGGGTACCAATTCTGTCTTCCTACTTCTCTCCTTTAATTGACCCTTAGAGTAGTAGCCTTCAACCAAGTGACCTCTGAATCCTGATCCCAGAGCCCATGAATTACACAGTGGATGTTGTCATTGTAGTTTGTCCCTTGTTTTTGAAGACCAATGACATCATGGGGTAATGTTCTAACTTGGGCATGAAGTGAGGCAGGATTGTACAAAATCATCAACCTCACTTTCTCCTCCACAATCATCAAAGTCCAGTGATAGGACTGAAGTCAAGATGATGAGATGGTCAGGATACTGTGGATGACCTTGGCTCTCTGTTGTCTGACCAAGCTCTACGTGCTCCATATCGCCTGCTTAGCTGTTTTTTTAAATTTATTTTTATTAAAGATATTATTTGAGTTTTACAATTTTCCCCCCAATCTTGCTTCCCCCCCCCCCCCCCCACGGAAAGCACTCTGTCAGTCGTTACTTTGTTTCCATGTTGTACCTTGATCCAAATTGGGTGTGAGGAGAGAGAAATCATATCCTTAAAGAAGAGAAGTCTCAGAGGTAACAAGACCACACAATAAGATACTGGGTTTTTTTTTTTTTATAAATTAAAGGGAATAGTCCTTGCACTTTGTGCAAATTCCACAGCTCCTTATCTGGATACAGATGGCACTCCCCTTTGCAGACAGCCCAATATTGCTCCCGATTGTTGCACTGATGGAATGAGCAAGTCCTTCAAGGTTGAACATCACCCCCATGTTGCTGTTAGGGTGTACAGTGTTTTTCTGGTTCTGCTCATCTCACTCAGCATCAGTTCATGCAAATCCCTCCAGGCTTCCCTGAAATCCTGTCCCTCCTGGTTTCTAATAGAACAATAGTGTTCCATGACATACATATACCACAGTTTGCTAAGCCATTCCCCAATTGAAGGACATTTACTTGATTTCCAATTCTTTGCCACCACAAACAGGGCTGCTATAAATATTTTTGTACAAGTAATGTTTTTACCCTTTTTCTTCATCTCTTCAGGGTATAAACCCAGTAGTGGTATTGCTGTGTCAAAGGGTATGCACCATCTTTGTTGCCCTTTGGACATAGTTCCAAATAGCTCTCCAGAAGGGTTGGATGAGTTCACAGCTCCACTTACAGTGTAGTAGTGTCCCAGATTTCCCACAACCCTTCCAACAATGATCATTATCCTTCCTGGTCATATTGGCCAATCTGAGAGGTGTGAGGTGGTATCTCAGAGAATGCTTAGCTGTTTTCTTGACCATTGGATTTAATTTAATCTACCCATCTACCCATTCCACTAGAGGAATTCTTCATGGGCTTGGGGTAGGCATCCCAGGTTTGAGGCCTGTATAGGGCTTTGTTTTTGTTTTTTTTAGGTTTTTGCAAGGCAAATGGGGTTAAGTGGCTTGCCCAAGGCCACACAGCTAGGTAATTATTAAGTGTCTGAGACCAGATTTGAACCCAGGTACTCCTGACTCCAGGGCCGGTGCTTTATCCACTGCGCCACCTAGCCGCCCCTCTGTATAGGGTTTTACTGGAGTATGGCCACTTCACATGTTACAGTTTCTTGGAACCACATGTAAGAGTTGGGTTCTAGGTGGACACCAAAGGTGGATAAGCAGCCCTCATACCAGAGGTACTAGTCTTTCTTGAGCATCCATATACCCCATTCAGAGGCTACTATAATGGACAGGATAGTTCTAATCCCACCTTCTGCAAGGGGCCTATCCTACCACTGCAGGCACCTTTTCTCTAAATTTACCTCCCATTTCTCCTGTATGTGTACATAGTCGTTTGCAACTTGTATTCTCCATTAGATTTTGAACTTCTTGAGGACAGATACTGTTTTTGCCTTGCTTCATTTTCCTAACTCTTTGCTTTTGCAAAGGCAAAGGCAGACAAAGGGTTAGATTTATTGTTTTGTGCATTGTCTTAATTTGAGAAAGTAATGGCCACACAGGCACAGTGTAAGGATTTAATAAATGCCTTTTGGCTAACTAACATCCCCTCCCCCCCCTTCCTGGGCTCTTTCTTGGTTGTTAACACTGTGAAGGAAGGCAAAAAGAACCACGAGAACCCAATTCCCAGTGGATCCTGTGGACCACCCCAGGGCTTCCTGTAATCTAGGGCAAACCTTATGGTGTAGAGAACAATAGTAGGGGTGTGAATCAGGAGACCTGGGGTTTTGGGGTGGTCTGGAGTCAATTATATTTTCATTCTGAGCATTCCACCTTGGAAACAGGCAAAGGCTACAAACAGGGGTTTGATTTATTGTTTTGTTGATTGTCTAGGCATGAGAAAGTGATGGAAAAATATTAATAATACAAATTAAATTTTAGAATGTGTCTTATTTGTTTGGAGAGCTGATTGTTAAATGTTTACCAGTACATGGCTAGAATCCCATTTCTACCAGAGCAATGGTGACCTTCCCAGGTCAGTCTCTGAGCCCTCACTGGTAGAAGCAGATTTCCTATCACTTTAGAGGAATTCCTTGACTTCACATTCCTTGTACCTGGAGCAGTTCAGGGACTAAGATGATGGCATCGATTTGCTGAGGCCAGTGTATGGATTAGGTAGGAAGACCCTACCTGGATTAGGTTTGAGAAAAGGCATAATCCTGGGGTTCTGACCTTAAGATGGGAATAAAGCAAATTTACAGATGAAGAGAAAATGTTAGTGCTCATTTGAGCATCTTTCAAGAGGTCACTTTTCCTCCTATCTGCATAAATGACAAAGAACTTCCACAATGAGCTTGGCACTGTATTTGAGACAAAATAAGGAATAACAACTGACATCTCCTTGACTACTTAATCAGCACTTTCTTCAGCTACTTTCTTAGAGGTCTGCTGTTCAAGTGATTAGGAGACAAGCCTGGTTGGATGGGGGTCTTTGAAGTGGTGGACACTAGGAAACCATCACATGTTGGTGGGCAGGGGAAAAGATATATAGAAATTGGCATTTTTGGAAGAGTAGTCTGATTGAAGAATAACAAAAGATTGATAGGGAAAATGATGAATGAAACTAGGAAAATTAATGGGTTATTTCAGAAATTCTGGTATAAGAATCCAAGACTGGGATGGCTCGGTGGCGTAGTGGATAAAGCACAGGCCTTAGAGTCAGGAGTACCTGGGTTCAAATCTGGTCTCAGACACTTAATAATTACCTAGCTGTATAGCCTTGGGCAAGCCACTTAACCCCATTGCCTTGCCAAAAAAAAACAACAACCTAAAAAAAAGAATCAAAGACTAATGTTAAGTTTTTTATCTTGAGAAATTAGGCAGTGTTCATCCTTCGTACTAGAAAGGACTAGTGACATCATGATGTTGGGGTCAAAGAAGGCTAGAAAGATTTGTGATATCATTAATATACGTGGGAGAAATCATATTTTTTATAAGAGGCCATTTGAGGGAAAGCAAATGAATTGAATTCAATGAATTTAAGATGCCTTACTAACATTCTACTTCATTATCTCATCAATGAGGAAAAAGTAATTAGGTGGCACAGCAGAAAGAGCCTGGAATCAGGAAGATTTGAATTCAAAATGAGCCTTATGCATTTACTATCTGTGGGACTTTAGGCAAGTCGCTTTAACCCTGGTTTCCTCAGCTGTAAAATGTTATAACAGGATTATTGTGAGGATCAGATGAGAAAATATTGTAGAGTGTCGGGCAAATAGTAGTTGACAAATAAACTCTGTTATTATTGTCAATGAGGCGATGAAACTATGTAAATCTTAAAGCACGGTATAAATACTAGCTATTGTTATTATTAATATTATTATCTAGGAATGGGGCTGATCTTGCCTTCTCATGCTTGGCAGGGTCCATTGGTCTGGAACGATTTCACTTAAGATACTGGCAATGGACTTACCTATCTCTCATGTGAGGAACAGTCTAGCCGAGAGTGAACAGACTCGAGACCACAGGCCTACCCACCTGGGATTATTTTTTGCTTTTTTGCCTCAGCAATATACAGAGACCCAAAGGAAATAAAAAATATTTAATAGAAGGTGGAAGCAGTGCCCGTAGCAATGAAATATAAATTTCTCTGTTTAGCATTTAAAGCCCTTTACAATCAGACTCCAGGTTATCTTTCTAGGCTCATTGCCCCTGACTCCCCCTTCACAAGCTCTCTGTATTCTAGAGGAACTAGCCTCCTTACTAAAACACATGACATTTAATTTCCTACCTCCAGACTTTTGCATATGCTGTTTTCCTGTCATGAATGCATTTATTGCTTTCTCATTCTCTGCCTCTTGGAATCCTTAGTTTATTTCAAGGTCTAGCTCCTATGCAAGGCTTAATCTTATTCTTTTTTGTTAATGCTAACCTCCCATCCCCAAATATCTTTTTTTCTTTTGTATTTTATATTTTAAAATCTATGTTCATCTAGTTTCTCCTTAATAGACATAAACTCCTTGAAGGCATGGCTTGTTTTTCATTTTTATCCTTCTATCTCCAGTACTTAGCAAGTCAAACTTACTATGTACATTTAGCAAAATGAGAAGTTACAACACTCCAGGTCCTTAAGATACTCACAGACAACAACCAAAACAGCAAACAAAATATATGCAGGAAATATTGGCGATTATCTCAGAATCCAGAAAGGAGCATTAAGGGGGATTAGGGGAAGGTTTCTTGCAGAAGGTGAGATTTGAATGGATGCTTGAGGGAAACTGGGAAAGGCTGAAGGCCAAGATAAAGAGGGAAAGCACCCCAGGCCAGGGAAAAGGCATCAAGTAGAACAGCTTCTGTCATGTGGTAGGTGCTTAATTAAATGATTATCAAATTAATAAAATTAAGGATCTTTGAGAGTAAGAAAAGTAAAGAGAATCTGAGGTTTCAAAAACATTCTTTTTGTTTGTTTGTTTTTTTGTTTTTGTAAGGCAATGGGGTTAAGTGACTTGCCCAAGGTCACACCGCTAGGTAATTATTAAGTGTCTGAGGCCTGATGTGAAGTCAGGTCCTCCTGACTCTAGAAACATTCTTAAGGACCACTGGGATTGTAATACAGATTGGGGCTGGGGGTTAAGATTTGAGACTTTAGAGATAATATGGATTCAGTCTTGTTAACTTTTTTTTGTATCAAAGACTTCTTTGGTGCTTTGGTGTTCTTTGTGGAAGCTGATGAATCCATTCTCAGAAGAATGTTTTGAAATGCCTAAAATAAAATACTTAGAATTACTTCTATTGAAATAGAAGTTGTCAAAACATATTTTAAAAAAGGGAACCAAGTTCAAGGGACCTAGGTTGAGCTCCTTCTCTATGCTAACTACACAGAGTTGCTTAGGTAGTGAAAGGAACTAGCCATTCAGCAGATTCATAAAGGATTTGTATCTTCCAGGGCAGCCTAATGAATGACACTAGCAATTTGGACATATTGTATTTCTATATGTTTTCAAAGGTTCTCTTCATCTTTTGCACCTTATGTAGTTTCTGGAATTGGAAAATCTGTCCCATCCCTGACACTATATCATTGTGGAGAAGATTCTATTACCTTCTTTTGGAGATATTCTAAAATGGAGCCATAAATGAGCTTTGAGAGATTTCTCCAAAGATGTTTTTACTCCAGAGGTGGGGCAGAGATGGAGAGAAACCTCATGGGTTAGGCTTCTGGGATCAAACCTGCCTCTGTAAACCCAGAGCCCTTTGAGAGGAAGGAGGTAGATGGTGGTTGGCAGATTATTAGAAAGCTTATTGGTGAATTAACAGAAGAGGAAGCAGTGAACATAAAGAGCTCCAAAGGTTTCATCTGGAACGAGTCGTATTAGACTAGTCTAATTTTCTTTTTGGTAGTCCTTGAACAGCTAGAATTCACCTAGACTTAGGAAAGCATTGGAAACTGGATTAAAGCTTTGGGTAAAGGCTCTCATGCTATTCTCTTGTAAAAGATGGAGCTATCTGGAGTAGAGGACAGTATAATTATATTAAGAACTGACTCAATGACCAGAACAGGGTAGTTATCAATTATTTTTTTTTTAGGTTTTTTTTACAAGGCAATGGGGTTAAGTGGCTTGCCCAAGGCCACACAGCTAGGTAATTATTAAGTGTCTGAGGCCGGATTTGAAACCCAGGTACTCCTGACTCCAGGGCCGGTGCTCTATCTACTGCGCCACCTAGCCACCCCAGAACAGGGTAGTGATTAATGGTGTCATGTTGGTTTAGGAGGAGGTCTTCAGCAGAATGTCTGAGAGAACTACTGTGCTTGATGATGTTACCATTTTTAATCAATATCTTAGATAATGACAGACATCATATTTGTGGATAGGTAACTAGGTGATAACACTGTGCAGAAATTGATCCCAGAGTCAGTAAGATCAGACTTCAAATCTGGCCTTAGAATAAGTCGCTTCACCTCTGCCCCAGTTTCCTCAATTGTAAAACTGAGGATAATAATAGTGCTAACCCTCCCAGGGTTTCATGAGATAATACATACATGTACACATACATATATTCATAGTAGGTGCGTAATAAGTGTATGTTTCCTTCTTCACAACTCTGAAATTCTGTGGTTTTAAAAATCCAGCACTTGTTCAACCACTCTATCACAACACCACATTGTTTCTGTAGACATGGAGATAAGATTTGAAACCCTGGGGCTGAATGAGTTGCTGAAAAAGTGAACTTAAAGAGAGGAAAGGACAGAGCTTTGAGGGGGACTCATGGTTTGGAACTAGGAAAAGAGTTTGGTCAGGAAGTCTAAGAAGTGATAAAAGAAGTAGATGGACAAGGAAAGTACAATATCATGGAAACCTAGAGGAACCTAGTGAAAGTCATGTAAAGAGGCCACAGCCTCAACACTCCTCATTTAAATAGATTGTTTATAATTATGGTTTAACTTCAAATAATCAGTAGTTTTTGACAATGATGCATTCTGGTTAATTGACATTTTTAATTAGTTGAGGATTAAAAGAAAATCCTTTGTTTTGTTTTAACTCTTCCTGGTCACCTTTCCAAAATGCATTAATCTTCTATCCTGACTTTGTAAAGGAAGATATAGTTGAATAATTCCTAGATGATTTCAAGGTCTTCACCTGAATAATTATTTGAATTATCATCAAACAATTATAAAACATTGGTTCTCATCCTTGATGAAGAAGATAGGAAAAATGTGAACAAAAAAATGTGATACTAAATGTGAAATGTCTCCCTCCTCTTGATTTTTTTAAATAAATGTTTTCAATTTGCTTGTTTTTAGATTCAATAGAATTCCAAAGAGCAACGGGACCTTAGAACACAGTGTCTCTGGAAGAGACCGCAGGAATAGAACTGAAATGATTAGACTTGGAAAAGTCCTCAGCTATTACCTGATCCAGCTTCAAATTTTGCTAATAGAGCAAATGAGGCCAACAGGGTTGACATTTGTTATAGGGGCTACTTCTAGAAGCAAAGCACAACATAAAATTGGAGTTTCAAGTACTTGGTCTTAACAGGAATGAAGGTTCAAAAATGAAATAAAAATGATAACAGCCTCATACTCATATATTATAGCACTTTTTAGCTTTTAAAGCAATTTTTGCATTTGAAACATAGACTTAGATTTAGAAGGGACCACCGGAAGGCATCTAATTTAACTCAATTTCCCCCTGACATCCCCTTCCTGAAATACACATCCTCTTTACACACTCTGGACGGGGAACAGTGCACGGGGAACAGGGGATCCTTAAATCTTTGCTTAGGGGATTGGGAATTCACTGGTAATTGAGACAGCCCATTCTATGACTCTACAGGATATAAAGCAGAAATCTTTGCTGGTAACTTCTACCCATTTGTGTTAGTTCTGCGAGGATGGACAAGTTAAATTCACTTACCAATACTAAATCTTCATATATTTAAAGATGCAGATCATTTGCCTCCTAAATCTTGTCTTCTCTGGGTTAAGCATCCCTAATCCTGAGTTTTAGTACTTTACCTTTGATCATAGTCTTTTAGATGTATTTTAGCATTTCAGCATCTTTCCTAAAACTAGAACTAGACACAATATTTCTATATAGAGTCTGACTAGGGCAGCATGTATGGGTCTATCATTTTCCCTATCACTCCACCTCCTTTCTTCCTCATCTCCAACTTCAGATGCCCTTATTCTATCAGTGAAACCTAATAAGCCATTATTCTAGGTAGCTCTCATATCACAATGCTATCTCCTATTGTCCTTGTGGTCCACTAAAATTTTAGTCTTTTTCTTTTTGAGAGACAATTGAAGTTAAGTGACTTGCCCAGGATCACACAGATAAGTATTAAGTGTCTGCACACAGATAAGTATTAAGTATCTGAATCTAGATTTGAACTCAGGCCCTCCTGCCTCCAGGGCTGGTGCTCTATCTACCATGCCATTTAACTGCTGCTTTTATCCCATATAAAACCACAAAAGAAAACAAAATTTATCATCCTGGTTTCTCTTATCTGTTAGGAAGTTTCCAGTAGTCCCTATAAGGAAGGCAGGGCAGAGATTATTTTTCTATGTTTTACATGTGAAGAATCATTTAATGTTTGTCCTTTATTCTTAAAGGTCAAGATATCAGGGAGGTGATACAATGACAAGCACATGAATAGGATTTGAATGAGGGGATAGTGTGCTAGGTCACCAGCCTCACTTTCTCCTCCAGAGTCATCTGAATCCAGTGAATGAATCCGGAAGACTGGAGATGAGCCCGGATGTGAGGCAATCAGAGTTAAGTGACTTGCCCAAAGTCACACAAGCTAGTTAGTGTTAATTGTCGGAGTTTAGATTAGAACTTCCTCCTCACTCCAGGGCTCTATCCACTGAACCATCTAGCTGCCCCAGGGGCTAGATTTGAAGTCAAGAAGATATGTGTTGGAATCCTGACTCAAACAAGTAGGAGTTGTGTGACCTGGGCAAGGCCCCTAATCTCCCTCCAAAGGAAACAAAAACAGACCCCGCCTCTCAGGCTTGTCCTAAGGCTTCGGTGAGATAATGTATATAAATTATATTGTAAACTTTTAGGTACAATATAAATGCTAGTTTTATTATTTTATTATTATTATTATTATTGCTGCATACCCAACAAGTGGTCAAACAGTCTCTGTTTGAGGGTCTCCAGTGATGGGGAATAAGCTTATGACCCCTTGAAGGAAGGCCACTTCACTTGTGGACAGCTCTAAATGTTAGAAGCATCTCCTGAGACCACACTCCTGATTTTATTCCCTGGGGCCAAGCAGAAAAGGTCTAATTGTCTTCTTCCAGAAGTCACTTCAAATACTTAAAAATGACTACCATGTCCTTCCCTGAGTCTTCCCCTTTTCCAGACTAAATATTCTTTGTTCCTTCAACTGATTCTCAAATAACATGGTTGCAAAAGCCTTCAAAATACTGGTTGTCCTTTCCTGGACATTTTCCAGCTTGCCAGTGTCCCTTCTAAACTGTGACACTCAGATCTGAACAGTGGAAGTCTGACTAGGGTAGATTACAGAAAAAATCAAGGTTCTAAGAACTTATAAGTTCTCCTGTCACCCGAAGCTGTTTCAGTTGTGTCTGACTCTTCATGACCCCTTCTTGGTTTTCTTTTTAGAGATACTGAAGTGGTTTGCTGTTTCCTTCTCCAGCTCATTTTACAGACGAGGAAATTGAGACAAATGGGGCTGAGTTTGCCCAGGGTCACACAACTAAGTGTTTGAGGCTGAATTTGAACCAAGGTTTTCCTGACTCTAGACCCAGCTTTCTATCCACTGTGCTACTTAGCTTCCTTGTCCAACCATAAGTCATTTAAAAAAATTTTTTATTGATATCTTTTGTTTTTACATTTTTTTTTTTTTTTAGACTTTTCAAGGCAATGGGGTTAAGCGGCTTGCCCAAGGCCACACAGCTTGGTCATTATTAAGTGTCTGAGACAGAATTTGAACCCAGGTACTCCTGACTCCAGGGCCGGTGCTTTATCCACTGCGCCACCTAGCCACCCCTGTTTTTACATTTCTTAAATTTCCCCTGGATTCCTCCCCTTCCCAAAGAGCCATTCCATAAAACCCAAAGAGATTTTTTAAAAAATTAAATAGATTTAAAATTTAAAATATTAAAAACAAGAAAACAAAGACAAAAATCAGCAAAACTAAACAATTTATCAAAAAGGTCTGAAAATTTATGCTTTATAGGCCTCCCACTACTGCAATAAGTGGTGTAGACCTAGCTTTAAAAGGTCAAGGTCTCCTACTGCTTCCAGGGCCTTCTCTAGCCATCCTGATCCATGTCTAGCCACTTAACCTAGATGACTCCAGAGGAGAAAGTGAGACTGGTGACTATGAACAGCACTCTCCCACCTAAATCCAGTTCACTTGCATGACATCACCTCCCTGATGTCATTGTCTTCTTTGAGAATGAAGGACAAAGCAACAACAAGGACAACTGAGTCATCTTGCCATATTTCTTCTTTGGGGTCAAGCTTATTCTCTGTAATTTTTCAGTTATCATCTTATGAATATTTTGTAGTTAGTCTTTCTTTTTACATTGTTGTAATCCGTGTGCGTATTGTTTTCTTGCCTCTGCCTCACTCTATTCTGCTTCTCTATATTCATCATTTTTTTTCCAGAGTAATGATAATTCATTACATTCACGAATCACAATTCTTTTAGCCATTCTCTAGTTGATGGAAATTTATGTTGTTCATAAGGTGTTAGTTAATATGTAGAATTTTGAGCAGCTAGGTGGCACAGTGGATAGAGCACTGGTCCTGGAGTCAGGAGGACCTGAGTTCAAATGAGGCCTCAGACACTTAATAATGACCTAGCTGTGTGGCCTTGGGCAAGCCGCTTAACCCCATTGCCTTGCAAAAACCTGAAAATAATATGTAGAACTTTAATTCTGTGATATAATACAGTCTGTATGACTATATATTAGATATGAGACATATAATATAGGTCTTACATAATAAGACTATGATACAAGATATCAGTTTTCTATTATAATATTTTCAAATATTCTCTTCCCTAGGTTCTCTACTCCCATCACCACCACCACCCCCAGGCAAGACCTATCTATAAGCCATATAGATGACAGTGAGAGAAATCATTTTATTAATAATGATCTTTTAAAGAATGAAACTAGGTTGTCCTAATGGATGAAGAATGACTAGGGCATCAAGTACCCTCCAGTTCCTAAAAGGAAAACCCATTGAAATGGTGATGGACATATGTTAAGCTCAGACAAAACTCAGTCATTTATAACATAAGCTGAGGAAATATTACCATTCATGCCCTCTTCTCTCCTTCCCCTGACCATTATATGGGCAACATCAGTTTAAAATAAACATCAGGGGATAGAAATTAGACAGATTTAGGCTTGATATAAGAAAAGACTTTATAATAATGAAAACTTCTTCAGAAGTGAAGTGGGCTGAATTGGGAGGTGGTAGGCTCTACCTTCCCTGGAAGTTATTAATATTTTAAAGATTATAATATTCCTTATTCCTTTTTCATATTTCACAGAACCCATCAATATTACAAATGAGTAATAAAACAAAATAACACCTAGTTGTGATTGTAAATACAAGTTTACCCTTCTAGTCTACCACCTCTTTACTTCTGAAATCATGAATGATCACTGAATTGACTAGAAGTCCAGCTTCTCAATATTCTAGGGCAGAGTAAGTACAACCGGTCCCAAGGCAACTAGGTGGGGCAATGGATGGAGTATTGGAGTTAGGAGGATGGGAGTTCAAATCTGACCTCAGACACTTGACACTTACTAACCATATGACCTTGGGCAAGTCACTTAACCCTGATTGCTTTGATCCAGGGCCATCTCCAGTTGTCCTGATTCATATCTGGCCACTGAACCCAGATGGTTCTGGAGGAGAAAGTGAGGCTGTTGACTTAGCACAGCACCCCCCTCACTCAAATCCAATTCATGTGCTTGTTGTGACATCACCTCCCAGATATCATGGTCTTCTTTGAGAAAGAAGGATAAACATCACAACCTGACCCATAGGAGAGGGTATCCTGAACTAAACACAGTACTCCCCATTTGATTTGATCAAGGAAGAGTGTAGCAGGGCAATTACCTTCCTTATTCTAGACAAGTATGTAGTAGTATTCTAGAAGTCTGTAGATGTAGCCTAAACTCAAATGAGCTCTTTTTGGTTATCAAATCATTATATATATATATATATATATATATATATATATTTTTTTTTTTTTTTTTTTTTGCAAGGAAATGGGGTTCAGTGACCTGCCCAAGTCACTTAGTCAAGTAAATGTCTGGAGTCAAATCTGAACTCAGGGCCTCCTGACTCCAGAACCAGTGCTCTATCCCCACTGGGTGCCCCTCAAGGTACACTATTGATTCACATTGAGCTTGCAGTTCACTAAGACCCTCAGGTCTTTTTCCCTTGAACTTCTGTCTAGCTAAATACCTATAATTAGCCTCTGGTCCTTTTTAGTAATAGCTCATAACAATACCTCTCTTCCCCTGACCTGTTGCCACAGGTCATTGAAGCAGCTCAGATAACCCCTAGAGGTAATTGGTTGCCTTGACTGGCATATAACTTTGACTAGAAGGGATATACTGTCATATTGCCTCAGTTTGGAGAATTGCTTCCTTAAAAGGTTCACACTCCAGTGATGATTGATAGGTACATTTAGGAGGTGAATTTGAGAGTAATGTAGAGAGGAGGTTTTAAGTCACCAGAACACAGAGCATTATGGGCTCGATATGGAAGACCAGGATTTGGGGTTAATCATTTAATCTTTTTGTTGCCCAATTTCCTGATTTGTGAAATGAGTTGAATAATTTCAGTCTGCTTACTTGGAAGGCCTTCTGGGAGAGTCAGATGAGAGAAAATGGATGTGAAAAGATTTTGTGCAAATTCAAAGAGGTTTGTTTGTTTGTTTGTTTAACCTACTGACCAGCTTCCTCTCCAGGACAGGTTGTACTCTGCATTTAAAAGGAGAGGAATGTATCTTCAGTCATTTTCAAACAATAGCTTGTTGGACTTGACTGATGATATCAACTCACATTTCTATAGCACAGTGTACTCTAAAATATTTTTATTGATAGCTTTTGTTTCACCTTCATTTCCAAATTTAGCCCTTTCCCAGTCCCCCCCCCCCCCCAGTCCTTAGCAAGTTATCTCTTGTAACAATAACAACAGAAAAAAAAACTTAAAGGAGAGAAAAATCAGTCTGGCAAAACCCACAGATCAACAGCATCTGTCAGCATATGTCATATTCCACACCCAAAGTCTCTTATTTCTGCAAAGAAAGGAAGAAGGGACATTTTATCAACACAAATATGACCTTAGATATTTGCTAGCTATGTAACCATCTTGGGCATAACGCTTAAACTTCTGTTTGTCTCAGTTTCCTCAATGGTAAATTGGGAATAATGACGTACCCACCTCAGAGGGTTGTGGTGGGGAACAAATGAGATAAAATTTTCAGAAGTTCTTAGTACATTCCTGGGACATGGAAGGTGCTATATAAAAACTTGTTCCATCTCCTTCCCTTCCCCCCTCTCCTCCAGGTTCATGCTTGGTCATGATAATTAAACCAAGTTTAGTATTATGTGTTTGTTTTGTTTTTATGTTTGTGGTAGACATTGGGTGTGTTGTTTTCGTGGTTCTGCTTATTTCACTCTGAATAGTTCATATAGGTCTTCCTGTTCTTCTTTGAATTCTCTTTTGTTATCATTTCTTATGGTGTGAGGACATTTATCACATTCACGTTCCACGACTTATTTAGCCTCTGAATGACCATTTATTCTATTTCTGGTTCCCTGAAGCCACAAAAATTAGCCCCTTATTTTTTATGAGGTGCTCTTTTCATAATAGCCCCCTTTGATCTGTAGTGTAGTTATACTTCTCCCCACCCTTCTTCCCTGTTCCCAAATTTTAACATTAAACAGATTTAGAGGGGTCCACAGGCCTGCCGACACACTCTCTCTGCTAGTGATTAGAGGAGCCAGGACTCAGACCCAAGACTTCTGACTTTCTGTCTGGTGATTTTTCTGCTCCAGGAGATGCCTCTAAAATATCCCTGGATGCATCCACTTTCCAGATTAAGCTAGTGGGTTTAGATTAATGCTTCCATTATAGGAAGGCAAACGATGGCTCTGGCCAACATCAAAGAATGTTTTTTCCCTCTGAAGGCTCAAGATGAGCCAAATCTGGCCAACTTCTCTGACAAGGGCACCAGGGCTTCACCACAAAGTGTATTCCCCCTTTCAAGGGGTCATTCTGAATGTAGAGGCTAAGGCAACTGTGGCTGAGAGCCACCATAATGATGTTTTAATTAAAAAGCTATACAATAACAGACTCAATATAAACTTCCAAACCTTTCAAGCCCAAATTACCCTGGGCAAAGACCAGCTAGGGAGCGGGGCATTTTTAACATTCCCCACTCCCATCATTATAGTTCAAGAAGCCACAGAAATACCCCATTCTAAGCCAGGAATAGTTCCTCCTTTTATTTGGAAAGAGAATTACAGAGGCAGCGATTGGGAACTGAGGCTTAGCTCTGAATGCAGGAGCAGGCCTTGGTATTTTTATACACAACCATAACCACAGCCTGGCCATCGCTCACACAGGCCAGGGTAAATGGGGCCAGCTGCGAAAATACTCAACCAGAGGTTGAAACACAGTGTCTTTCTCCTCTCAGCTTTGAAGGTTGATTGTGCTATTTCTGTTTGGAATATTATTTAAAGTCTGGATGGTTTAAGAAGCCAGCAGCTGCAGGCCTGACAAATGCCTACTGTGTTCACCCAAAAGAAGATCACTTGGGCCAGTCCTTACTTTTGTTGCAGAAATATTCAGTGAGCAAGGCAGAGTTGTGTTGTCCCTTGACTGGGGAGGTTCTGAAATGGGACTGACTTATCTTTTCAGGGTGTCTGACTGTTATGGGGCAGCATCAGCTCCCTTTTGGGGTAGTAGGTCAAAAGGAAGATTGGAGAACAGGTGTGCTGTTCTGCCAGTGACCCTCCTTGCCACCTCTAGCCCCATTTTGTCCTGCCTACCCTCCTCCATTCCATCGTTCCTCCCCTCCTGGGATCCTTCTCTTTCTTTGGGGTCCAATTCAATGCTGCCTCTATCATGAAGCTTTTTTCTGATCCTTTTCTCCCCAAAGATGGAAGTAGGATTTCATCTCCCTCTCCATAATAACAGAACCTAGCATTTATAAATCATTGCAAGGCTTGCCAATTGCTTCACATATATTATATCATGTGGTCTTCACAGTGACCCTACAAGGCAAGGGCTGTTATCATCATTCCCATTTTACAGATGAGAAAGCAGAGGCTGAGTGCAATTAAGTGATTTGTTGAGAGCAACTCTACTCATTTTCTGAATCAGGATTTGAACTCAGGTTTTCTAACTTCACTCTTTTTTTTTTTTTTTTTGGTAAGGCAGTGGGGTTAAGTGACTGGCCCAAAGTCACACAGCTAGGTAATTATTATGTATCTGAGGCTGAATTTGAACTCAGGTCCTCCTGACTCCAGGGCGGGTACTCTATCCACTGTGACACCTAGCTTCCTCCCAACTTCACTTTCAACACTATCACAACACCTCCTTGTTTAGAGTAATCCTGCTATGTACTTTGGATCCTAAATCTATAACTGGAAGGAAGCTGAGAACCCATTTCATCTGGCCGTCTCACTTTATAGATGAGGAAACTGAGGCTGATGAAGGCTAGTCGCATAGGTATCAGGGGTGGGATCTTAATCCATATCCTGCCTTTTACTTTATTATAATTATTTGTGTAGGTCTCACTGTCTCTACTAGACCATGTCTCCTAAGGATAAGAGTTACCATTTTTCAATGGCCTAGCACAAGGGCTTAGCATAGTTTCTGCATATGGTTTGTAATGTTGCATTGAGGATCTTCTTTCAGAAAACAAGAGATTTGATGAGTTTTACTTTAAAAAGAGCAAGGAAATTCCCGTTAAAGTAATAGAGAAGAAAAAGACATTATGTGTAAAGGATTACAACTCTCTTGTTTAGACAATACTGTCAGCATGGTATAAGTGGAAAGGGCACCAGATTGGGAGTCTGCAGACATGGTTTCAAAACCCAACCCTGCCACTTAACTAGCTAGGTAACCTTGGGCAAGTCACAACCTCTCTGGGCTCAGTTTCCTCAACTGTAAGGTGAAAGGGGTTTGACCAGATGACCTTCCAACTCTACCTATATGTTCCTAAAAAGGGAAACATGATCATAGAAGGAAAACTGGCTTGGAATCTGAAGGTAGGAGTTCTGGTTGTACCCTGTAACTGGCAGCGTTGGGTAAACCTCACTGGTAATATGAGAATACTCGCTCATGTACAAGCCTCTTGGGGTTTGTTGTGAGATGAAATCGAAATGATACCTGTATATGTGCATTGGAGTTATCAAATTCTGTGGAAATGGGAGTGGTTATTATGATCATTACCCCGCAGAGTGAGGTGAAGTTGTGGGCCAGGAATTTGTCTGCAGAAAGTGTGGGGTCTTGTTCTTTTTTGCAGGTCCTTGGCTGTTCAGGCCAAACTGCTGGGTCAGTGAAGAAATATTAGTTCAATTAAATGCAACAAACATCTACCATTGCAAGGTCCTGAACAAATTGCTTTCCTCTTAATTTAAAAGCAATCAATTAAAAAATAAATTTGTGCCACTTCTGGACAGGATAGAACCCCCATTTTGCTTGGGAAAGTTGGGAAAATAACATTTGATTTTTGTCAAATCAAGTTCCATTACCTGGACCCTTTTCTGGCTCTGCTATTCTTGGTTCTAAAGGCCCTCCCAGGTCTAACATTCGGTATTCCAAGAGCCTTTCCAGTTCAAACATTTTGTGTTCTAAAAATCTGCCTGGCCATCTGACATTTTGAGTACTAAGGACCCTCACCTTTCTAATATTCCCTGTTCTAGAGGTTCTCTCAACTCTTGACATTCCACCTCTCTGCTCTGATGTCCTATGATTATATATCTATTGTCATTTAAGTCAAAATGACCACTTCCCACAAAGCCAAGTCTTTCCAAAGGGCAGACGTCACGGAATATCAGAAGAAAAAGAAAAGTTGGATTGTTGTTTTTATTCTCTTTCCCTTAAAGATCATTCTTGTGATCCAAAGGAAGCAGTTTCAGTTTTGCTGTATCTCTTGGGGTCTGATTCAGCCAGACCTAGCTGCTCCTGATAGAAAATGACCTTTCACAGGCCAAGTCCAGGAGATGACCTTTTAAATTTTGCTTTCAGTTGCTTTGGCCATCTTCAAGTGAAAAGTTAAACAAAACAGACCATTTCCTGATTGAAGGGTGGGGCTTTCTACTTTTTTTTCCCTGTGATTACATAACTTAAAAAACCTGCTTTGATTTCCAAAAATTTTGGCCTCAGACTATAAGTAAATAGACAACATTCATTCCACAAGAGAAAGCTTTGTGTTGTTCAGGGGATTGGTGTCCAATGGTAGGCCCTCCGTATAGGGAATCAGTGATAACTACCAACATGTGGTAATGTTTACTCAGCTGACTCTCCCAGAGTGTTTGACCTAATGGTCTGTGGGAGTAGAGCCATTATCTTAGTTATGATATTTACCACAGGCATTCAGTTTAATTCAATAAGCATTTATTAATCATCTACTGAATGCAAGGCACTGTGTTAAGAGCAGTCATATCCTACAAAGAAGACCCTGCTATTAAAGCATTTTCCTATCTCATACATAAATATGGCACAAGGTAGAATGTGACAGAGGCAAAGGGAAGAACCAGACCAAGGATAGGGAAAGTAATATAATATTTTACTGGGAAAATAAAGAAAAGTTTTGTGGAGATATAGCATCCCTTCAAGGAGGAAAAGGATTTCAAAATGGTGGACATGTGAAGGGAGCATGTTCTAGGTTTGCTGAATGGAGGATGCAGATGTCCAGAGATGGGAGAAGGCAGGACGAGAGCAGGAAAGATGACCCCTTTGATTTGGATGTAGAGAACAAAGTGAGAAATGGTGAAAAGGTTGGTTGGAACCTGATTGTGAAGGACATCTATACCTTAAGTAAAAGGGAACCATCAAAAGTTTTTGAACTAATTTGGGCCTCAGGAAAATTATTCTGGTAACATATGAAGATAGATTGAGAGAAGAAAGACTAAGTATTTAGTGAAGAGGCTGTCTAGGTGAGGGGCCAGTGGCCTAGGGAATGGAATTCAGGAATCTTAGAGAGCTAGTTTAAAGGTTGAACTTGGCAAGCAGTGAAGGATAGGAGAGTTTCAGCACTGAAGATGACCTTGAGGTGTCCCTCCCTATGATCTTTTGTGTCAGTCTAGAGGACTGGGGGCTCCTAAGATGCACAGCAGTTATGCCTCAGGGCCTCTTTTCATGTTGAGCTCTAGACTGGCATCACCAGGTTAAGCCAAACCCACTCTCCTAACTGATGCCAACAGTCCTTTGGTTTCAAAAACAAACGGTACTGTTCAGTTTGGAAGAGCAAATACCAAATCTGGCCAAACGGAGCTGTGTTTATTTTAAGCAGGTAGATTTTAAAGTCTCTAGTTCTTTCCAACAACCTCCTGGGCAAGTAGCCTAAGACGATGAATGATTTTCCAACTCCAAGAGAATCTGTCTGAACATAACCTAGGGAACACATTCAGAAACCCAGGGGTACGGGAAACTTGCCTAATGAAGGGCAGTGAGTATAGGGAATAAATTATGGGCAAAGAATGAGAACGTATGTTCAAAAAATAACTGGGACTTCTTTCTAGAGGGACTGAGATTTAAATTTTCATCTGTTTCATCTGTTTAATCCATTCAGTATTAAAAAGAATTGAAATTTCAATTATGTTTCAAAGTTTACAAAGCACTCAACATCTCTTCCTTACTTGAGCCTTACAACAGCCCTGGCTTATAGGTACAGCAAAGTTTGATAACTCTATTTTGCAGATGAGGAAATTGAGGCAAAAGGATTTTTTCAGGGTCATACAACTGCTAAGAACCAGAGATAGACCCAGGTCTTCTTGGCTCTGAAATTCAATACTTCTCAAAGTCCCAGGTTCCTCCTTCATAAAATGGGTACAACAGTAATTCTAGTACTTGCCTCCTAGGATTGTTCTGGGCTCAGATGAGATCATGCCCGTAAAGTGCCTGTTATTATAATAATTCACTTTTGTGCAGAGATTCTGCAAGGCTGCTCATTCCACTTTTGGACAGCTCTCATTGTTTGGATGTTTTTCTTTATGTTAAGCTTAACTTCGCCTCTCTGTCACTTCTTCCAATTGCTCCCAGTTCTGTTCTCTAGTGCCAAGGCAAACAAGTGTAATCCTCTTTTCACATGATAGCTCTTTGAATACTTGAAGACAGCTTTTGCCTTCCTGTTAAAACTTTCCTTAAGCCAGGCTTTTGAACTGATGCTCAGGGAATCAAGTTATGAGCTCTCTCCCCATCTTAGTCATCCTTTTGTTTTTCAGGTGGGGAAACAGAACCCCATTAGAAGTCAAGTGACTTTCCTGGGGACACACAGGTAATAAATAGCAGATAGAGAATTCAAACTCGGACCTGGAACTTTTAATCCACCATGATTCCCATGAATCATGGGATACTGCCTCAAGAGACATGATTTGGCATGTCTCTTATTAGGTGTGTGATGGAAGCCACTTTACTCTTCATCTGTAGAATAGAGTTATGATTGCTCATACTGTGTGATGATTGTCATACAGTTCGTAAATCTTCAATTAATAATAGCTAGTAATAAAATGGCACTTTACAAATATCTCATTTAACCTTCGGATAGAGACATTGCCTCATTTTACAGATGAGGAAACTGAGGCACAGTGGTGAAGTGACTTGTCCAGTAAGTGTTTGAGGTTAGATTTAAAATCAGGTCTTTCTGACCCCAGGTGCAGTGCTCTAACCACTTGCTACACTTAACAAATATTGCATCCTTAACAGGTCTCTGTAATAGGGTAATGTGATGATACAGAAAATGAAAAATGCCCTCAAGGAGGGAGTTAAAACACAAGTTAAAATGACTTAAGGATGTAGAAGACCGAGAACCATGAGAGATTAAGGAAGAAGGGAATTATTGAACAATAGCATGATTGCTTTACATCATTCTTTAAGGCTTCTAATACACCGTAAATACATGGCCATATTTGCTTCAGTAGGGGTGATTAGCTGAGTTGTCAGAGAAGTGACACCTGAGATGAAATTTTAAAGAAAAAGAATTATTTCAAAAGGTAGAAGGGGTCCTAATAATCATAATAGCTTGCATTTACCTGGTGGTTTAAAATAGGTTAACCATTTTACAAAATGTCTCATTTCATTTCCATAAGAGCCCTGAGAGGTAGGTGCTCTCTCCTACAGCCAGAGGCAGCTAGGGGCATTGTGGTTAGAATGCAGGCTTTAGAATCTAGAAAATATGAAGGTTTAAATCTGATTAACATGCCCCATAGAATTCAAGGAGGATGAAGTTTGAGGGGAGCCCTTCGGATCAGGTCAGTGATGACCCTGACAGAACTGTTTCAGTTCCCCCAGCAGGGTGCAAAGGATGGAAACTTGGGTTCAAGGAATAAATAGAAGGAAATAGAGCACTGAAAAATTTAGCAATTAAGAGGAGGATGTCCCCTTAAATCCAAGGATGATGGCTTGAGGGAATAGCAGGGTCAAGGAAATGATTTTTTAAAGACTGGAGAACACTGAGCAAAGGGAAAGGGAATATAGATGAAAGAGTTGAAGTCCTCTTTTATGTTTTTATTTATACCCATGGGACAACTTAGCCAACAAAACCAGTGGTTTTTCAGCTGGGACACCCATTAGGATTTAGAGGGTCTGAAGCTGGAAAGCAGGAAAAAGAGAGGTATAGAGACGGAAGAGGGTCATTGTCCTGGGGCCATTGGGCTGCTGAGATCAGAGAGATGATTCCTTCAGCTTGGGAGCTGGAAGACCTTTGCTTGTGCCTGAACTTCCGGAATTCTGTAACCCTGTACCCTGGTCTGTTTAGAACATTCGCCACGTTCCTGTCATTTCCTTCCATTGTCTCCGAGGACAAGACAAAAAGAACTTGCAGTTGGCTCTTATTATTAACTGTTTCGTCTTCAGTGGGGTTAGTCTTATTCCATTAGGATACGTGGGGGAGTATGTACTGGCATTCTTAGCAGATGAAGGAGTATAAGATCTCATACTTGGCTTCTGGGCCAAAACACTTCATGGGTTTATGGAAGGTCATAGGTGACTCTCAATACTCCTGGAGGGAGACAGTAGTATTATTTCTATTTTATGAAAGAGGAAACTGAGACTTGCTTATTTCCAGAAGCAGTGTTCCACCTTCAGTCTAAAGCAGGGTTTCTTAATCTTGTCACCCATCCCTTTGACAGTGCAGTAAGGCCTAGGGGGATCCCTCCTCAGAATAAAGCCCATTGCCTACATTTATAATAGAAAAAAAAATGCTTAATTATAGTTGGAGGTTAGTGAAAATAAAGATGGAACTTTCCCCCAGTCCAAGTTCAGGGAATCCCTGAAAACTATCCAATGAACCTTTTTTATGAACCAGTGTGAGAATCCCTGATCCATGGTGATGTCGCTTGAAAAGAATTTCAGGGTTCAAGTCCCTACTGTGTTTGTTTAGATACTGGGCTGAGATGAGAATAGTGGAGGGATCAGTCTCTGCCCTTGAGGAATTTACAGTTTGAAGAACAATGCAGCACATCGATGATTGAGGGCACCATTGTGTGGCACGGGTCATGGGTGGTACAGAAACTGAGAGCAGGAAAAAGTCATGAAAAATTGGAGTAGTCAAGGAAGGCCTGGGGGCAGGAGGGCAACGGTAAGACTTGAAAGGGGGGTGGTACTTGAAATATTGGTAGAATTTGGGAATTATATTTCTATTTGGTCGTTTAAATTTCTTAGATTCCTTTGCTGTTTAGAAATTTTAAAGGTTGGGCCTTTCCCCTTCCACATCTCTATGTTGGATTCAAAAGCCATATCTTTTCCACTGTAGTATCGGACTCTAGAAAAATCAGAACTTAATTATAACCAAGAGCTCTATTAATCTTTTGGAACGGGCTAATGAATAAATAAGACCATGGGGACAAGAGAGTGCTTTTAGTCTTGGCCGTGATGCAGTCATGGAACCTGCTAAACCATGTGGCCCTGGCCCTTTCAGAACTTCAATTTCTTCCTTCCCTTACCCCAATCACCCATTTATGTGATTGTTATGGAGCAGCTAGGTGGCACAATGAATAGGCCTCCAAGTCTGGAGTCAGGAAGACTTATCTCCCTGAGTACAAATCCAGCCTCAGACACTTGCTAATTGAATGACCCTGGGCACAGGGTTAACTCTGTTTGACTCAGTTTCCTCATCTGTAAAATGAGCTGAAAAAGGAAATGACAAACCACTCCAGTGTCTTTGTCAAGAAAATCCTAAAATGAGGTCATGTAGAGATGGACAGGCCCAAAACTACTGAACATGGACAACATGGTTGTTATGAGGAAACATCTTGCAAGACTGTCCTTCCTATGGACTCCATGCTTTGGGCCTTACTGCAGCAAGAAATCCTTCTATTTCTCTCCTTTAACCCAGTGGTGTCAGAATAATGGAGGAAGGGGGGAACTATACCATATATAAGAATCTTGACTATTGACTTAATTTTAAAACATTATCTTTTTAAAAAATATTAAAACAGATTATTTAATCATTGTATTATTATTTAATATTAAAACAAAATATTACTATTAAAATATTGAATTTTTATTTGTTTTGTTAAATATTTCTCAATTACATTTTAATCTGATCTGGGCAGCACTTGGGAGTATTGTGGACCATTTTTGTATTATTTGACACTTCTATTTCATCCTACTTAGCACAGTGGCTATCCTAGACCTCAAGTCTCCCATTTCCCTTTCTCTACCTCCTCTATTTGCTTTAGTTCCCCCCACCCATGGGGGCCAGTATCCACAAACTCCTCCCAGTTTCACATTCCTCTGACATCTTTTCTTACTTTCTTCTCCTTCATTGAAAATATGGCTTTTTGTGTCTAGGCCAAACCCCATATATATGTCTATCTATCTATCTATCTATCTATCTATCTATCTATCTATCTATCTGTCTGTCTGTCTGTCTGTCTGTCTATCTATCTATCTATCTAGCTAGCTAGCTATGTAGCGATCTATCTTTCTATGCATCTTTAATCCCAACCCTCTCCTTTTGCCAAAGCACATTTATTCCATAATGGACCCAGTTTTTCTAGTTTTCAATCTCTCCCTTTCCATTGATTACTTCCCTGATATATGTAAACATTCCCCAAGCCTCCCTCATATTTAAACAAAGCAAAAACCAATCACTTGATTCCACCATCTCTACTGGATATCATCTTCTATCTCTCTCGCTCTTCTCAGCTAAAGTCCTTGAAAACCCTTTTTAAGTGCAGAACCTCGGCTTCCTTTCCTCTCTACTCATTCGGCTGTAAGCCTTCTGCACTCTGGCCTCTGACCTCCTCATTCAACTGAAGCTCTTCTAGCGCAGCCTGGAATTCCTGCTACTGGGGCTGCTGAGGCCAGGACATTGATTGAGTCCAGAGGTTCCCAGTTGCAGTGGGGCTCAAGCTGCTGGGTGACCACATCAACTCTGGCACTGACTGGGTGACACCATCTGGGTAAGGGACTCCCAGACTACCTAGGGACAGGGGCACTGGCAAGGACAGAAATAGCAGGTGGAAATCAGCTTTGGGGCTGGGAGTGGGCGCTGAGATTGGGGAGATTTCTCCAAAGTTATCAAGGATTTCTTAGTTGTCAGACCTAATGGCCTTTTCTCAGACCTCACCCTTTCTGCCATCTCTGAAGTCTCTGACACTGTGGATTATTTTCTCCCCTCCTAAACTCTCTCCACTCTAGGTTTTGTGTCTCAGTTTTCCTCTTTCCTATCTGACCTCCTCTTTTCAGTCTCCCTCACTGCATATCCATTCACGACTTGCTCATTAATTGGTATCCACCCAAGGCTCTGTTCTGGATTGGCCTTCTTCTCTTTTATCACTAATTCTCTCTGTCTCTTTCTGTCTCTCTGTCTCTCTCTTTCTCTCTCTCTCTTTATCTCTAAATCTGTCTGTCAGTCTCTCAGTTTCTCTGTCTCTGTCTCTATCTCTGTGTCTGTTTCTACCTCTGTCTTTCTCTTTGTCTCTGTCTCTTTCATTCTCTCTCTCTCTCTCTCTCTCTATCTCTCTCTCTCTCTCTGATCTAATCAACCCCCCTCATAGGTTTTCCCAGGTCAATATATTGGCCTTGGTTTCTCTCCTGAACTATCATCAACATCCTCTTGGACATTTAGAACCAGATCTCTTCCTTGACCCCCTCCCTTTACTCCTAGGCATCTCAAACTCAACATTTCTAAAACCGAACTCATCATCTTTTTCTGAATGTTATTTTATTTTATTTCTTTTAATTATAAGCAAAGATCGTTTTCAACATTCATCTTTTTGTTAACTTTTGAGTTTCACATTTTTCTACTTCCCTCTCTCCTCTCTCCTCTCTATTACAATGAGTAATTTGATATAGGTTGAACATGTATAGTCACGTTGAACATATTTCCATATTAGTCATGAATTCATTATCTTTTTCCTCAAACTTTCGCCCTTTTCCCAATTTCCTTATTACCATCAAGGTTTTCACTATTTTCCCAGTCACCCAGGTTTGCAATCTAGAAATCATCCTTGACACCTTTCTCCTACTCATCAAACATATCTATATCTAATCAGTTGTCAAATATTTTCTCTCTATATAATATACCTGAGTTATGTTCTCTTTTCCCAGGCACAAAACCTAGTTGAAGTTCCTATCACCTCTTGTATGAACTATTCCAGGAGTTTTCTAATTTGGGCATCCTGCCTTAAGCTTCTTTAGTCTTCAGATAATTGGCAAAGTGGTTTTCCTAAAGAGTTGACCTGATTATTCCACTCATTGACTCAATTAACTTTAGTTAATTTCTTTTTTACTTTTTACTTGCAGGATTACACATCAATTCTTATGTCCTTGATAACCTGGCTCTCCCTCCTATCCCCAACTTTCTGAACTTACAGATTACTTTCACCTCCATATTCCTCCATGATTCAGTAAACTTAGAAGGATTTTTCTGTCACCTCCAGAATTAAATTTAAAATCTTCTTGGGGTGGCTAGGTGGTGCAGTGGATAGAGCACTGGCCCTGGAGTCAGGAGTACCTGAGTTCAAATACGGCCTCAGACACTTAATAATTACCCAGCTGTGTGGCCTTGGGCAAGTCACTTAACCCCATTTGCCTTGCAAAAACCTAAAAAAAAATCTTCTTTAGGGGGCACAGTGGATAGAGAATCCATCCTGAAGTCAGAAGAACTTGAGTTTAAATCCAGCCTTGGACACTTACTCACTGTGTGACCCTGGGCAAGTCACTTAAGTCTGTCAAAACAAAAAGCCAAAAAAATCCCCCTTTAATCCCCCTCCCCTCCATCCTTTTCCAGTCTTCTTACACCTCACTTCCCTCCTTGTACTCTACTATCCATTGACACTGGAACAAGACCCTCCATCTTTAGACTCTGGATATTTTCCCTGACTGTCTGCCAAAGCTGGAATGTTCTCCCTTTTCATCTCTGCCCTGCCTCCTTGATTTCCTTCAAGTCTCAGCTAAAATCCTATCTTCTGTAAAATGCCGTTCTTGATTCTCCTTAATCTGAGTTCCTCAAGTTTATCCTGTCTAGATTTTGTTTATACATTGTTCGCATGTTGCCTCCCCATTTAGACTGTGAGTACCTGAGAGCAAGACTGGTTTTTTTTCTTTCTTCCTTTGTAATCCCAGGGCTTAGCAGAGTACTGGAAAATTAGTCAGATGCAAGGGAAAGGCAAAGATAGATCCTGTCCTCAAAGAGTTTGTGGTCTCCTGGAAGTCACCAGGAAAACAACTCTATATAAAATTGTTTTTGAATTATAAAGATTTTATTTATTTTGAGTTTTACAATTTTTCCCCTAATCTTACTTCCCCCCCCCATGGAAAGCAATTTGTCAATCTCTACATTGTTTCCATACTGTACATTGATCCAAATTGAGTATGATGAGAGAGAATTCATATACTTAAAGGAAGAAATATAAAGTATAAGAGATAGCAAGATCAGACAGTAAGGTATCAGTTTTTTTCCCCCCCTAAATTAAAGGGAATAGTCCTTGGTCTTTGTTCAAACTCCACAGCTCTTTCTGTGGATACAGATGGTATTCTCCATTACAGACAGCCCCAAATTGTCCCTGATTGTTGCACTGATGGAATGAGCAAGTCCATCAAGGTTGATCATCGTCCCCATGTTGCTGTTAGTATGTTTTTCTGGTTCTGCTCATCTCACTCAGCATCAGTTCATGCAAATCCCTCCAGGCTTCCCTGATCCCTCCTGGTTTCTAATAGAACAATAGTGTTCCATGACATACATATACCACAGTTTGCTAAGCCATTCCCCAAATCAAGCACATTTACTTGATTTCCAATTTTTTGCCATCACAAACAGGGCTGCTATGAATATTTTTTGTACATGATGTTTTTACCCTTTTTCATCATCTCTTCAGGGTATAGACACAGTAGTGGTAATGCTAGATCAAAGGGTATGCACATTTTTGTTGCCCTTTGGGTATAGTTCCAAATTGCTCTCCAGAAAGGTTGGATGAGTTCACAGTTCCACCAACAATGTATTAGCGTCCCTATATATAAATTTTTTTTTGTGAAACAATTTTGAAGTTTTCTTGGCAAAGATTGGTTTGCCATTTCCTTCTCCAGCTCACTTTACAGATGAGGAAACTAAGGCAAACAGCATGAAGTGATTTACCCAGGATCACTCAGCTAATCTTGGAAGCTGGATTAGAATTTACTTCTTCCTAACTCTAGTCCTGGCACTCTATGCATTGTTCCACCTAGGTTGCTCTGAAGGTGACAGACTGAAAATGGAATATTTCTTTTTTTTTATGACTATAAAATTTTTTCCCCCAATTACATGCAAAGATAGTTTTCAACATTCATCCCTTTGCAAGTTTTTGAGTTCCACATTTTTCTACCATCCTCCCTTTCCTACTCCCTCTCCATGGCAGTGGTCAATCTGATATAGGTAGTACATGTACAATCATGTTTAACATATTTCCATATTAATTATATAACTTGAAGATTTCCAGCAATGGGGATCTTTTTTTTTTTTAAGGTTTTTGCAGGGCAAATAGGGTTAAGTGGCTTGCCCAAGGCCACACAGCTAGGTAATTATTAAGTGTCTGAGACCAGATTTGAACCCAGGTACTCCTGACTTCAGGGCTGGTGCTCTATCCACTGTGCCTAGCTGCCCTTCCTGGGATCTTTTTTAAAAAAATTTAAATATTTTATTTATTTGTTTTTCCAGCTACATGTAATGGTAGTTTTCAACAATCTTTTTTTTGCAAGGTTTTGAGTTTTATAATTTTCTTCCTCCCTCCCTTCCTCCCCCCCTCCTTGACAGAAAGCAATCTAATATAAACTCCACATGTATAATCATGCTAAACATAGATCCATATTAATCATGTTGTGAAAGAAGAATCAAATCCAAATGGAAAAAAGAAACATTAGAGAGAAAAAAATGACAACTTTTAAAAATTGAAGATAGTATACTTTGGTCAGTATTTAAATTCCACAGTTCCTTTTCTGGCTATGGATATTATTTTCCATCACAGTCTTTTAGAATGAATGGTCTTTGATTATTATGCTGCTGAAATGGACATGACATACATAGACCACAGTTTACTAAGCCATTCCCCAAATCAAGGACATTTACTTGATTTCCAATTCTTTGCCACCACAAACAGGGCTGCTATGAATATTTTTTGTACATGATGTTTTTACCCTTTTTCATCATGGTTGACCATCACCCAATGTTGCTATTAGTATGCATAATGTTCTTCTGGTTCCAGAAATGGGAATCTTAATATTTTTTTCCAAGGCAGTGCTTTCACTTGTTGGACAGTAGTCATTGTGAGAATAGAAACCCTCTTGCTTTCCTAGAATGACATTTATTTCCAAACCATTATTATTATTATGAGGACTCCCCTGGATATTTTTTTTTTTGCAAGGCAAATGGGGTTAAAGCAGCTTGACCAAGGCCACACAGCTAGGTAATTATTAAGCGTCTGAGGTCGGATTTGAACTCAGGTCCTCCTGACTCCAGGGTTGGTGCTCTATCCACTGCGCCACCTAGCCACCCTTTCTCTGTATATTTGCATCCATCTCTCCAAAGATCTGCAGCAGTAAGTGGGAAACCATACCAGTCTTAGCTGTCTTACAGTACTCCCCTTCATGTGCTCTAAGCTCCAACAGACCTGGACTATCCCCTTTGTTCAAATGGACTCTCATGATTTCCTACCTCCACTTCTTTGCTGCTCAATTTGGGATCTCTTTAGACCCACATCTCCACCTGTTGCAATACGGTTTTCAAGGCTTGGTTGGAATGCCTCTCCCTCCAGGGAGTTTCCTCTGATTAAATCTTGGACCTCCTGAGCTCTCCCCATGTACCCTGAGGTTGCTTTGAATTGTGTTGCAATAACAAAAACTCCCAAGTTTACAGAATACTTTCTTCAAAACAATCCTATAAGTGAAGCAGGGCAACTGTTTCCATTTAACAGATGGGAAAAAGGAGACCTGAAAGGTTAAGTGATTTGTCTGCTTTGACCCACTGAGACTCAAACCACTCCTTCTAACTCTAAAGCCCAATGTTCTTTCTATTATACCTATCTGCTCATGTCTCACATATTATATCTTAACTCACCTTCTCTTTGTATACTCCTAGAGGATAGGGACTAAGCCTATTATGTATTTTGTATATTGTTCAGTGCTCTCTTCATATAGTAGACATTTCATAAATATTTGTTGATTGAACAAGACATTCCATCTCTTGGTTCTAGGCATTTTCTCTGATATCTCACCTCTTGGATAGAGCACCAGACCTGGAGTCAGGAGGACCTGCGTTCAAATCAGGTCTCAGACTCTTATGTGACCTTGGCAAGTCACTTACTGCCTTGCATCCAGGGCCATCTCCAGTCATACTGATTCATATCTGGCCACTGGATATGACTCTGGAGGAGAAAATGACTTAGGTGACTTAGTACAGCCCTCCCTCACTCAGATCCAGTTCATGTGCATGGTGTGACATTACCTGTCATAGTCTTCTTCAAGAATGAAAGACAGGGGTGGCTAGGTGGCATATTGGATAAAGCACCGGCCCTGGAGTCAGGAGTACCTGGGTTCAAATCCAGCTTCAGACTTAATATAATTACCTAGCTGTGTGGCCTTGGGCAAGCCACTTAACCCCATTGCCTTGCAAAAATCTAAAAAAAAAAAAATAATAAAAGAATGAAGGACAAACAACAGCAACAAAGAAATCCAAACTTCTATGGAGAACTTTCCCCATTTCTTTTTAATTCCAGTCTTCTTTTTGATGATTATTTCCTTTTTTATTTACTCCATTTAGGGGCAGCTAGTTGATGCAGTGGATGGAGTACTAGGTTTAGAATCAAGAAAACTTGTCTTTTTGAGTTCAGGTCTGGCTTTGGCCACTAGTTGTATGACCCTGGACAAGTCACTACATTCTGTTTGCCTCAGTTTCTTCATCTATAAAATGAGTTAGAGATTAAAATGATAAATTATTTCAGGATCTTTACCATGAAAACCCCACATGGAGTCATGAAGGGATGGACACAACTGCATTCATCCTATTTACTTATCTATACATTGCTTTTTATGTATTGTTTCCATGCTTGTCTTTCTCAATAGACTGTAAACTCCTTGAGGTCAGGGTCTATATTTTACCTCTTTTCTTTTTATCCCCAGTGCTTAGTAAAGTTCTATTTTTTTTAGGTTGGTTTTTTTTTCAAGGCAATGGGTTAAGGCCATACAGCTAGGTAATTATTAAGTGTCTGAGGTCGGATTTGAACTCAGGTCCTCCTGACTCCAGGGCTGGTGCTCTATCCACTGTGCCACCTAGCTGCTTTGCTTAGTAAGTTCTTAATGAATGTTTATGGATTAATTGGTTGATTGAATGAATGAATACTACCCAAGAAGGATATCTCAGAGTTGCCTTTGCTTGAGGGATCAGAGCCTCCTTCTTAAAAGTTTTCTCTTTTTTAAAGGTAAAGATCATATCAAAGGCATCTAGGAAGAGCACCAGCCCCGGAGTCAGTTTAAATCTGGCTTCAGACACTTAATGATTGCCTAGCTGGGTGACCTTGGGCAAGTCACTAAATCCCATTGCCTGAAATAAATACATTTTTTAAAAAAAGATCCTATCAAGGCTAGGATAAGACAAGGTCCTCAGGTCCTTGAGATCCACAGAATTCAAGTTTTCACCTTTCTTAGGCAAGAACTTGAAGAGGGGACCCTGCCAAGCCTTCCTCTACACTGGGAAGCTGAGGGAATTCATGGGTAATGATGTCATCAGTGTACCATGCACCGCTATTAAGAGAGTGGAGTTACTGTGGAGATAGCATGTGCTTTCTGGGAAAGGGAAACAAGACTCAAAGCTCAGCTTGTGGGAAGTCAATTGGTTCAGAGTGTGATTTCTGAATTCCAGAGGAGGAACAGGCTGTACCAGGAGCTGGCCCCCAGGCAACATGTAGGGGAGGTAGCTGGCAAAGCTACCTTTGATTTGCCTTGTGATGCCAAAGGAGATGCTAAGCATCCTTTAATTTTTATCAGATGTCTGAAGAGAGCCCAGCCTCCACTTGGAAAGGAAGTGGCAAAGCAGGTAGACAGGTAGCAAAGGCGGGAACCCTCTGTCGGGGGCCCAGCCACCCAAAGGGCGACAGGCCTTCCTCTGCAGACAGAGGGGGGGGCAGCAGTGCAGTTACCACATCTGAGACTGGCAGAGGGTGCAGAGCCTCTGACATTTATTGTCTGCTCTGGGGCCCCTGGGGCTCTGGAAGGGAGCGCTCACCTAGTTGGGATTCCCAGAGCAGCCGCAAAGAACCACATTGAGATTTCATTCAAAATACAGATTGGATAGCTTCACTATTCCTTCTTAGAATCAGAGAATGGTAGAACCCAGTGACAGAACTGAGAGGCAACTTAGAATACAGAACACAGAATATCAGAGCTGGGAGGAAATCAGAGAATAAGATCCAGGAGGCAATTTAGAATATAAGATGTTAGATCTGGGAGGCAGTTTAGAACATAGAATGTCAAAGGACCTTTGACTGTTCAGTCCAACACTATTGTTTGAACAAGGAGGTTGAACCCCAGAGAAAGTGGCTTCTTCAAGGTCATATAGACCTGTCCTGGGAACATCCTTCTGCTGGAACCTCCATTTTTAAAAAATTTAATTTAATTTTTAAAAATTAGATATTTATTTATTTTTCTGACTAAATGCAATAGTAGTTTGCAGTAATCATTTTTCCTTCCAAGGTTTTGAGGCTTACATTTTTTCCCTCCCTCTTTCTCCTTCCCTATTCCCCTAACAGAAAACAATCTGACATGAGCTATATAGGTATACCCATGCATTGCATAGATCCATAATAATTACATTGTGAAAGAAGAATCAAGTTCAAATGGAAAAAAAATTAGAGAGAAAAAAAGACAGACTACATAAAATAACTTTTAAAAATTGAAGATAGTAAACCTTGATCTATATTTAAATTCCTTAGTTCCTTCTCTGGATATGGATATGGATGGTATTTTCTATTAGAAATCTTTTAGAATTGTTTTTGATTATTGTAATGTTGAAATGTGCAAGTTTATTCTAGTTGGTTATCACCCATCTAATGCATATAATTGGACCCTTTATTTTTAAGAAAGAACCCAACCAAGCTTTTTTCCACTTCCAGCTTTGCTTCTGACCTCTTAGAATTTGCTACCAATCTCCCTCATATGGACCCTATCTTAAAGCCTCTCCATGACTTACTGACCCATGTTACTTTTAGATAGCTCTAATGGTTAAGAAATGTTTCTCTATATCAAGCCAGAACTCGGTTCTCACATGTCAATCTGTTAACCCGTGGAATCAAGTAAAATGAACAGAATCCTGTATTCACATGACAGATTTTCATATACTTGATGGGTTTTTTTATTTTTCCTTCCCCCACTTCCAACTTCTCCTCCTTCCCACACCCCCTCCACACACGTAAGTCTTTGCTTCTCCAGGCTAAGCATCCTGAATCTTTCAATGGTTTCACTGGCATCTTTCCTCCATCCACATCTCCTGTTTCTGGACACATTTCATTTTAGGTGTCCTTCCTAAAGAATAGACCCAGAATTGAAGACAATGTTCTGTGTCTATTTCACTTTAGTCTAAGTAGAGACCAGAGCTGAAAGACAGAGATAATTTCATTCTTCCTGGGAGCTAGGCCTCTTAATACAGCCCAAGACCACATTTACTTATTTTGATTGCCATTGTCACATTGTTGATTCATATTTATTGAGATCAAAAATGACCAACTTGTGGTTAACTTGTTAAACAGGGGTCATCAAAATGGCCAGAGAGGGAATATGGTTTCGTGTAAAGCCAAAAGGTTCAATAAATTTCTAGGCTTTTCTTTTAGTTTGTAGATAGCTTTGATTCCTTTGCTCTACCATTCTACCATTGTCTGAATCCTTTGGATTCTTTCCATTTGTTCTATTTCTCCAAACATGGTTGAGTGGACCCTGAATTTTCTTAGTCTCAATTTTCTACCCCTGGTCCATCATATTATCTCATTTAGGGCCTCAGCTTCCATGGTGTCTTCTGACCTAGTGAATAGCTATGTTCCATCAATGTCAGGGTGGACCTCATTGTCTTTAGGAATTGGGATCTCTTTTAGGTCTTAGTGGACTGTGCACTACAAGGAAGAGTTCAAACAGACATGAGGAAGAATAATGAAGGTCTACTGGACTCTTTACTAGGTGAATTAAAGCTTTTTCTAACTAGGTTTAGTCATAGAATAAAAAGGAGCTAGGACAATAAAAAGAACAATAAACTCATAGCATTCCTTAGGAATTCCAGGTCTACCAACCACATTGATGAGGTCAGGCAAGGTTACTGTGATGATCTGACAACTTTATTTAGAGTTGTGGCCCACTGTAAACCACCAGGTGCCATCTGTCTTCCTCACTAGTCACACAGGATTGATATAAAGGGAACTGGTATAGTTAGTATTCTGGCCTCTGTCTCCATCACTAGAGAGGAAATTATCTTTTACCTCCCATGGGACCTCATTATTTCCATCACTAGGAGGAAATATCTTTTACCTCCCCTGGGAAGGATGGTTTGGGCAATTTTAAGGGTTTCTATTTGGCCCACAATAACCAACATAGAAGTTGACCAAAGGACTTGTATAGGTATTGACTCACAACAGTTCACTGATGCCCTTCCCTTGGTGTTTTCTCCTCCAAAACCCCAACATAGGAGTTGGGAAACCTATGAATCTATTGGAAATCCTCTGGTTTGTCTTCTGATGTCCTACAGAACCTTCTATCCAAGTGGGTTGTGGTTTTATAGGCTGTTTTATGGTAGGGTTCTGAAGGATGCTTAGTATTGGATGACATTATAATTTTACCCCCATAGGTTGATGATTTTTTTGCCTGCTTATGAACCTCATATTTCAGGAGACACATCAAAAGGTCCCCTGAGTGAAGACTGTATTATCCTCCATGCACCAAGCAAAATACATGCTGCTCCTCCTCCTATACACAGAACAGCAATTCACACTGAAAGTTGGATTCACCTGGAGGGCTAAGGTATTCTGATCCCCTCACTTTAATAATTAATAATAATAATAGCTCACATTTAGATAATACCTTGTATCAAGTATTTGCTAAGTGCTTTACAATGATTATTCCATTTGCTTATTTGAATTTTACCAGTTAGTCTTCTCACACCTGTGAGAAGACTTCCCACACCATACACTTGGCAGGTATGAGATTGTAGACGAGCAGGGAGACCAAAGTTCTATCCTGTCCATCTGGGAGAAGGGCTTCCCTCAGAAAGTGTGGCTAGGGCTCCTCAGGGATCGCTCACTGGGCAGCTTGGTGGTATAGTGGGTAGAGGACCAGGTCTGGAGTCAGGAACATTTATCATCTTGAGTTCGAAACTGACCTCAGACAATTATTAACTGTGTGACCCTAGGCAAGTCACTTTACCCTGTTGGTCTCAAGTTTCCTCATCTGTAAAATGAATTCAAGAAGGAAATAGCAAACTGCTCTAGTATTGTTGCCAAGAAAACCCCAAATGGGGTCATGAAGAGTTGGATATGACTGAAAAAAACAAAAACCAAACTCATTTCTTTTAAGAATTTTTATCCATACTTTTAGCCTACTCATTTTTACGGTGTGAAGTATACACAATTCTAAATCTTATCCACCTAAAAAGGAATAAAGGATGGTCACTATTTAAGGCTTCTAATCAATTTACCTGGTTTTGCAAAACTAAGACTTTTATCAACTTCCCCGAAACTTGAACAGAGAGTGTTTTTGAACTTGTTCTATTGGGTCAGATCCTCAAAGCCATTATTCCAAGGGTTCATCTGGTAGTTGTTTCAACTTCTACAACCTCTCTAGTTCTTTAGTGATGAAAGCTTGGCCACACTTTGACTGCATGTGGAGATCATAATATGGTAAACATGAGGAGCTTTCATTGTTGATAAAATGAGGCTCTGGCCTCACTTTCCCAGAGCAAAACTGACTTCTTCAGGTCTCCCTCAAGGTTCTAGGGTACCTCCAAGCTGTTGGTCTGATTAATTTTTTTAGGTTTGTTTTTTTTTGCAAGGTAAATGGGGTTAAGTGGCTTGCCCAAGGCCATACAGCTAGGTAATTATTAAGTTTCTGAGGTCGGATTTGAACTCAGGTACTCCTGACTCCAGGGCCGGTGCTTTATCCACTGTGCTACCTAACCACCCTGGACTGATTAATTTTTAATGTTATTAACTCAAAATCTGATTCTTTTTATTTTCAGTAAAAGAATGGAACGTAATTTATTTTTTCCCTTTTTAATATTTTATTTTTTCCCAATTACATGTAAAAACAATTTTTACCATTTTTTTTTTTTGCAATCATGTAAGTCTTGTAAAACATTTCTATATTTGTCATTTTGTGGAAGAAGATTCAAACAAAACCAAAAAAGGGAGAAAGAAAATAAGTGAAAAATAGTATGTTTTGGTTTATATTCAGATGCCATCCATTTTTTTTTTTTGTTTGGAGGCAGATAGCATTTTTCGTCATGGGTCCTTTGGGCTTGTCTTGTTGTAGGATCATTGTATTGCTGAGAATAGCTAAGTCATTCAGTTATTCATTGTACACTATTGCTGTTACTGTGTACCATGGTCTCCTGGCTCTTTTCACTTCACTCTATATTAGTTCATGTTAAGTCTTTCCAGGTTTTTCTGAAATCATCCTGCTAGTCATATCTGACAGCACATTATTACTCCATTACAGTCATATACCACAGTGACTTATGTAGCCATTCACCAATTGATGGGCACCCCCCCCATTTCCAGTTCTTAGCCTCTAAAAAGAACTGTTATAAATAAATATTTTTGTGCAAATAGATTCTTTTTCTTTAAAAAAATTTCTTGGGAGCATAAACTTAGTAGTGATATTGCTGTATCAAAGAGTATACAGTTTTATAGCCTTTGGGCATAGTTCAAAATTGCTCTTCAGAATGGATGGATCTGTTCTCAACTCCATCAACAATGCTTTATTTAGTATTCCATTTTTTTCTTATTCTCACCAATATTTGTCATTTCCCTTTTTGGTAATAGGTATAAGATGGTACCTTAGGGATGTTTCCTGGGCTTTTCTAATCAATCAGATTCAGACTATTTTTTTCATATGACTATAGATAGCTTTGATTCCTTTGTTTGAAAATTGTTTTTCACATCCTTTTTATTTTCTTATAAATTTGACTCAGTTCTCTCTATATTTGAGAAACAAGGTTTTTATCATTGATACTTGCTGTAAAAAATTTCCACCAGTTTTCTGCTTTCCTAATAATTTTGATTGAATTGATTTTGTTTATACAAAACCTTTTTAATTTTATATAATGCAAATTGACTATTTTTCATTTCATAATGATCTCTGTATTATATTTGTTCCTAAATTCTTCCTTTATCCATTGGTCTGACAGTTAAACTATTCCATGTTCTCCTAAATTGCTTATGATATCATCCTTCATGTCTATTAAGATCCAATTTTGATTTAACATCCCCAACCACTCACCCATGATTATCCACCAGTGATTAATGGCCCTGTTCCCCCACTCCCCCAAATTTAACTAGTTAATATCAATTAGCTTTAGCAAAAAGATATAATAAGAAAAGAAATATAAAAGTTCCCCTAGACAGCTGGAGGCACACACTCCCCTCCTGGCCCTATTCCTTGCTTTCTTGACTTCAAAACCTATACCCTTTCTTCTGTCTCTTCCTGGAATATCCCTCAGCATTTGGAACATCCTCATTTTGGAACATCCAATCACCTGTGAAAACTTTCTCAATCTGGAATATCCCTCTTTAAAGACAGCCTCTTTCTTCCATTGGTAATTTCCTCCTGGAGTCTCCATTTTATGGAGGGTTTCAGATTGGACATGATTCTTCTTCTGTCCCTCTTCCTGTTTTCTGATATCACTTTCTCTTTTCAGCTTCCTTTGTGTGTGATATCTTTCCCCATTAGAATATAAGTTCCTTGAGGATAAGGATTGTCTTTTTGATCATATTTTTTCTCTCAGAACTTAGCATTTAGGGTATGTCCTTTCCTTCCTTCCTTCCTTCCTTCCTTCCTTCCTTCCTTCCTTCCTTCCTTCCTTCCTTCCTTCCTTCCTTCCTTCCCTCCTCCCTTCCTTTCCTTTCCATTCACTTTCATTCTTCCTTCCCACAAGCACCCTGTCCCTGGGGAAAGTGGCCCCAGACTTAATTCAGTTTCTGCATAGCATTTGCTCCCCACCATAGTCCCTTCCAATTTGACATGACTGATGGATGAATAAGTCTGCATCTCTGCCACTACTACTATTGAACTGGGTAGAGTAGAGCAGGTGATTTGGGGTTCTGCTCCTCATTGGCTTATGGAAAATTCTGGCATGGACATAATATGTCTGGCATGGAGATAGTATATTCAGCATGGAGATAGTATAGAAATATTCCACTTCAGACTTCTAATAGATTTTTTCTCCTGATATTTCAAATCTTACAAACAAAATACAACTACAGAAGGGAGAGTAGAGGGTTCTTCCATCTTCCATCATCATGCCTGTGTGAGATTCCCATCTTCTTCAAAATGATGACCCCCCCTAACACACTCAGAATATTGAAATAGAGTTCTCTTTTGATGCTCACTTCCATTGTCTTCCCTTATAACCAGTCAATCAGCATGAGTTGATCATTTCTTAGTGATCACTGCTTCCCTTTCTAAGTACTCACAAGTCATCCCTTTTAATAAGATATTCTTTTTTTAATTTAATTCAAACTTAGGACATACAGCTTCTTCTAAAAAGAGTAGGAAAAACTTGGAAATGACAAATAGTTCATTTTGGCTGAGAGATGCCAAAGGAGAAAAAAGTGAGAAAAAATTGTAGAGGTAGGGTAAGGCCAGATTGTAGAGGGCAACAGGGAGTGAAGAAAAGTTTTTTTTTTAAATTATTATCTGCTTAAAGTAGGATATTTAAATATTTCCAAAGCTTGATGGGAAGGATTACTTAGAATGGGGGAAAGGATGGAATCCAGGAGACCAGATGAACAAGCCGAAAAACAAATTAAGATAAGGTTCCGGCCTACATGGCCAAATATGGTGGAAGGAGCATTGGCCCTGAAATTAGAAGATCTGCATCTAAATCCTACCTTTGTTGCTTGCTATCTGAATAACCTTACTTGATTCTTACTTCTCTCCTTTGTAAAAGAAGGAGCTTGGATCAGATGGTTTCTGAAGTCCCCTCCAGCTCTAATCTCTGATTCTATGATCTTGCACATGTGAAGTCACAACTCTTTGTTGTGTTCTCACAAATGAACCATAGTAAACAAGTGTTGGAGATGAAGATTTTGCCAGATTAATACTGATGGACCAGAGCCCTGAGAATCTGTATCAACAGGTCGATCATGATGGAGGCACTGATAAGGTGAGAGGCCTGCTGGCTTTTCATTACAAACATGGTGTTTGTGCCAACTGACAGAATGATTAAATGTGATCAGCTCTTCTGAGAAATGAAAAGTAGAAAGAACTGTAACCGCACTGAGCTTTCCACCACTACTGATAGAAGATAAAAAGAGATACAGGAAGATTTTCTCATCGACCAAACTTTGTGGTGCACTTTTCTAAAGTGATGTGCCCAAGGTCAAAACATTGTGCTTGGCTCAAAATTTGTTGAAAGCAAAACTGCATAAATATGAGCAGCTTGTAGCTTTCCTCTGAATAGGGAATTGCAAAAGAAAATTAGTTTAGAGGGAAATACAAGAGCTTCTTATATCTCCTTCTAAGGATGCCCAGTGTCTTATGTACCATTTATTTTCACTTAGTGATGGTTTTAAAAAATTTACCTCATTTGATAGATTCAAAGTTTATTAGAACTAGTACTACCTAAACAGCTTGGAATATCAGAGATGGAAAGGACTTTAGAATACACTGAGAGGCACATTTCTCAGACTGGCCAATATGACCAGAAAGGACAATGATCATTATTGGAAGGGTTGTAGAAATCTGGGACACTAATACATTGTTGGTGGAGTTGTGAACTCATCCAACCTTTCTGGAGAGCAGTCTGGAACTTTGCCCAGAGGGCAACAAAAATATGCATACCCTTTGATCCAGCAATACCACTACTGGGTCTATACCCTGAAGAGATGATGAAAAAGGGTAAAAACCTCACTTGTACAAAAATATTCATAGCAGCCCTGTTTGTGGTGGCAAAGAATTGGAAATCAAGTAAATGTCCTTCAACTGGGGAATGGCTTAGCAAACTGCGGTGTATGTGTGTCATGGAACACCATTATGCTATTAGAAACCTGGAGGGATTTGCATGAACTGATGCTGAGCAAGATGAGCAGTACCAGAAAAACATTGTATACCCTAAAAACAACATGGGGGTGATGATCAACTTTGATGGACTCGCTCATTCCATCAGTGCAACAATCAGGGACAATTTGCAGCTGTCTGCAATGGAGAATACCATCTGTAGCCAGAGAAAGAGCCGTGGAGTTTGAACAAAGACCAAGGACTATTATCTTTAATTTATTTTTTTATTTTTTTAGATTTTTGCAAGGCAATAGGGTTAAGTGACTTGCCCAAGGCCACACAGCTAGGTAATTATATTAAGTGTCTGAGGCTGGATTTGAACTCAGGTACTTCTGACTCCAGGGCTAGTGCTCTATCCACTGAGCCACCTAGCCACCCCCCATTACCTTTAATTTAGAGAAAAAAACCTGATAACCTTATTGTCTGATCTTGCTATCTCTTTTAATTTATGTTTCTTCCTTAAGGATGTGATTTCTCTCTCATCACATTCAATTTGGATCATTGTATACCAATGTAAAAGACTGGCAAATTGCCTTCTGTGGGGGGTGGTGGGGGGAGGGAAGTAAGATTCAGGGAAAAATTGTAAAACTCAAAATAAATAAAATCTTAAAAAAAAGGAGTACACTAAGAGGGTCTTTTGAAAATAATATCAGCAGTTCCTAAGAACTCTTAGAACATAGACTCTCAGAGTTGGGAGAGCCTTTAGAAAATTGGACATCGGAGATGGGACACAGAATGGCAAACCTGGGAGGGTCCCTAGAATAGAATGTCAGAGTTGGAGTAGGGGCAAGGAGAGAGAAGAATCCTAGAGTGTTCAGAAGAATCCTAGAGTGTTCAGAATTAGAAGGGATTTTAACTCTCATTTTATAGGTGAGGAAGTATGCCTGACAACTTTTTTTTTAGAGAAATATGTAAAATAATTATAATAAGACTGAACAAAGCAAAAAGTCCTGACCAACAACAAATAGCATTTTCTTTTCAGGGTCTTTGCACTTGTGTAGCTGCCAGAGCTGCAGAAAACCAAAGGCTTGGCTGAGGTGTTACTCTTGCAAGATTGAGGTTGTTTTGTGGGTTCAACCCCTTGACCTGGTACAGAAAGCTCAGTGTGGGACCCAGGTTTGTAGCCACAATATTGGGGTGCATAGATGGGCATATCAATTGCTAACAAAAAATCTGTTCTGTAAGAGAAGAAGAATCGTTACTCTGTTTAAGGAGTTATCCTCAATTTGTGACGGTGGTGATGGAGGGCTGGGCCCTCCCAGCCTTGATACTCTGTACTAAGGGCCCTCCCAGCTCTGACCTTTTTGTGTTCTAAGGGCCCTCTCAACTCTGACATTCTAGGTTCTAAGGATCCCCCAACTCTGACATTTTGGATTCTAAGATCCCTCCCAGCTCTGAAATTCTGTGTTCTAAGGGCACATCTCTAGGTTGGGATTTCTCAGGGGGGTCTTCTCCCATTCTAACCCTTCCTTCCTGTAAGTGTGAGAGGTTTCCTCACACAAGGAAGGCCATTGGGGAGAGCCCCAGAAGAGAAAGTAGCTTGATCTGGCAGAGGGTAGAACCCAAGGCCTTCACTATGAAAGTGGGAGAGCTCAGTGGTCAAAGGGTGACCTCTCCCAGAGTGGCTCCTAAACACAAAGGCCTCTGCTTTTCCAATGATCTGCGACTTTTTTTTTTCCAAATCTTTTTTTTAGTACTTTTCCACTCTTTGAAAATCTGCATAAGATCATAGGATTTAGAGTTATAAGTCTTAGAGCTCATCTAATCCAACTTCCTTATTTTACCGAAACTGAGGTCCACATAGGGAAGTGACTTACCCAATATTACACAGTTAATAAGTTGTGTATGTTTTTTTGGTTTGTTTTTTGTTTTTAGGACCGGATCTGTGATTTCATCAGGGTAGGTAGGGAACTCTTGGTGAGGAAACTCTCTCTACTAAAGCAGCTGAAAGATCAACAGCCATCCTGAAACTCTTGGGTGCTGCAAAGTTGCCTGGGGCACTAGGTGAGGTGACCTCCTTAGGGTCACCCAGGCTGCAAGTGTCAGAGGCAGGATGTGAACCCAGGTCTCTTTGACTGGAGACCAGCATTTTATTCACTGTATCATATTGACTACAAACCCAGCCCTCTTCCCACCACACAATGGTTGAGTGACATATTTGGTCTTTATATTCAAAGGAACTAAATTTAGTTTTAACTTTTGGAGAAAAATTTGCAACACTTCTTGAGACTCCTCTTTTAAGCCTCATTTGGATCTGGAAAAGACTGATATAAACCCCCAGAAAGGTTTCAATAGGGCTTAAATTTTTTTTTAAAAAAATAAATTGATGAGACTAGATAGTTTCTACATTGCCATTTGTTTTTGCTATGATAATGTCTAAGCTTTCATGGAGTTTGTTCAGTTCCTTTTACTAAGGCCTCTTCCAGTTTTGGCATTCTATGTTTTCTCTTCGATATGGTTTAAATTCTGAATCTTACAACCTGTGAGATCTAGGGCAAATCACTTAACCTTTTTGGGATCTCAGTTATCTCAGCCGAAAAATGAGGGGGTTGGACTCTGACATCCCTTTCGGCTCTTAATCTAAAATCTATTTCTAGGAACCCTCCCAGCTCTGATATCTTCTGACATTCTGGGTTCTAAGATCCCTCTCCAGGGCAGCTAGGTGATACAGTGGATAGAGTACCAGGCCTTGGAGTCAGGTGGACCTGAGTTCAAATACAGCCTCAGACACTTAATAATTGAGTTTACCTTAAATAAATAAACCCCATTGCCTTAAATAAATAAATTAAAAAAAAATAATCCCTCTCCCCCCCAGCTCTGATATTCCATGCTCTAAGATCCCTTAGAGGTCTGACCTTTTAAGGTCCCTCCCAATTCTAATGTTCTTTATTCTAAAGACCTTCCCATCTCTGACATTCTGTTCTAAGATCTGACATCCTGTGTTCTAAGGACTCTCCCAGCTCTGCTGACATTCTGTGTTCCAAGGGTCCTTCCAGCCTTGATATTCTGTGTTAAGGGCCCTCCCAGCTCTGACCTTTTGTGTTCTAAGGGCCCCTCTCAACTCTGACATTCTAGGTTCTAAGGATCCCCCAACTCTGACATTTTGGATTCTAAGATCCTTCCCATCTCTGAAACTCTGTGTTCTTAAGGGTCCTTCCAGCTTTGATATCTTGTGTTCTAAGGGTCCTCCTGGCTCTGATACTCTATGTTCCAAGGGTCCCTGAACTCTGACATTCTGGGTTCTAAAATTCCTTCTAACTCTGTCATCTTGGATTCTAAGGGCCTTTCCAGCTCTACCATGTAAGTAGAGATGGTAGGGAAGATTACATTCAAATGTTCTGAGAGGGCAGGACTGTTTGAAGACTTGAATTGTTCCTTTATAGAACAATCTGTTAAATTGAAGTGGATTGGTTCATGACAAGCTGGCAGTACCTCCAATCCAGGCCTGGGTATTTGAGGACTCTGCCTGGCTCCCTGGCCCAATGGGGGTTACAAGTTTCCACTGCCTAAATGACAGTTTCCCTCTCTGACTCAAATGACTCATCTCTCCAGTGCTTCACCTTGATGATCGCTCAACTGTGAGCAGGCCATGGCCCCCGACTCTTTGGCCAGACCACAAGAAAGCTCAGTGCAAGAGATTTCAGTGTTTGACTGAATCAAATCAGGCCTGGTTTAGGAAACTGGCCCAGGACTGTACCTTGTATCCTGCCATCTGAGGCCACAGAGAAACGAACCATGAGCAAATTCATTAATTAAGGTTTTGTTTGTGCTTTTTTCCCAAGGCTCATCATCGTCATCATCATCTTCTCATGCTTTAGTGTTGGGCAGTTTATAAAGTACCTTTCCATCTGCTGTAACTGCTGCTCCTTTCAATAATTACATCAAGTGAACAGGATGGTCCCAGAGAGATGAAGTGATTCACCTATGGCCACACACCTGGTGAATAAGAGAACTAGGTCCTGACCTAAGTCTCTGCTCCTATTCTGGTATTCTCTGCCTTGAGCCATTTTAAGGAAAGTATCCAGGCTGGTCATGTCCTCTTTCTTTCTTTCTTTCTTTCTTTCTTTCTTTCTTTCTTTCTTTCTTTCTTTCTTTCTTTCTTTCTTTCTTTCTTTCTTTCTTCTCCTCCTCCTCCTCCTCCTCCTCCTCCTCCTTCTCCTTCTCCTTCTCCTTCTCCTCATTCTTTTCTCCTCTTTCTTCTCCTTCTTCCCCTCCTTCTCCTCCTCCTTCTCCTCTTTCTCCTCCTTTACTCCTTTTTCTTCTCTTCTTCCTTTTTCCTCCTCCTTCTCCTTTTCTCCTTCTCCTCCTCCTTCTTCTCCTCCCTTCTTCTTCTTCTTCTTCTTCCCTTCTCTTCTTTCTCTCCCCCTCCTCCTTCCTTTCCTTCTCCTCCTCCTCCTCTTCCTTCTTCTTTCTTCTTTTTCTTTCTTCTTTCTCTCCTGGCTTTCTAGAGTCCCTGTGTAATATGACAGGAGCCTTCCCCCATCTGAGTTCACATGCCCCTTTGGCCCCTTCCTTTGACTCCTTAGTTCCCCTCAGAACCTCCATTTTAAGGAATGTGTGCAGGCCAACCACGTTCATTCCTTTATTCCTCTCCAGACCCTTTTGTCCACCCTCTCTGTTGGAAGCAGTTTTCAAAATCCAGGTCTTCTTTTTGATTTCAGAGCCAACAACTCCCTATCCTCCATGTCATGCTGCCTTTCTCTTCATAGTGAACTAAAATCAAAATCATTATTTATGAATTTGCTATTTGAGCTTGTATAGTTTTCTAAATAGAAACAAGTTTTTGTTTACTGGATCATAGCAGAGGTGGGTGTTTTCCATCTGAATAAGTTAGGACAGTTGTCAGGAGGTCATCAGTCTTTTATTAAGCACCTAGATGGCCCAGATGGCAATGAGATGGATAGAGCACTGGTTCTGAAGTCAGGAGGACCTGAGTTCAAATCCAGTTTCAGAATTTGACACTTACTAGCTGTGTGACCTTGTGCAAGTCATTTAGCCTTGATTACCTCTCATCCAGGGCCATCTCCAATTGTCTTGATTCATATCTAGTCACTGGACTCAGATGGCTCCAGAGGAGAAAGTGAGGCTAGTGACTTTGCACCTCCCCCCCATTTAAATCCAATTCATGTACATGGCAGGGCATCACCCCCCCCCCATGTCATGGTCTTTGAGAATGAAGGACAAGAGGCAGCTAGGTGGCTCAGCAGATAGAGGCCCTGAAGTTAGGAGGACCTAAGTTCAAATGTGGCCTCAGACACTTAATAATTGCCTAGCTGTGTGACTTTGGGCAAGTCATTTAACTCCATTGCCTTGCCAAAAAAAAAAAACAAAGAGAGAGAGAGAGAGAGAGAGAGAGAGAGAGAGAGAGAGAGAGAGAGAATGAAGGACAAACAAGAAGAAGCACCTATATGAATATAAGCATGTACATATAAGCTAAGTACAGGATAAATTGGCAATAAACAATATCTTCAAAACAGTCACATCTTCCATTTCCATTTTTGTGAATGAAAATTGCTTATTTACCACAAGCTAAAGTATTGGGGCAGAAACATCTTTCCAACCCAGAATTAGGGGGCTGGAAAAGACCAGAACAGGTAGCACATAGAATGTCTGAGCTAGAAAAGACTTTAGGTCAAAAAAGACAGAATCATAGGGGTGGAATACTCAGTTGGTATCAAATCTAAACTACCTAAACAGTGGGGCTGCTAGGTGGCGCAGTGGATAAAGCACCGGTCCTGGAGTCAGGAGTACCTGGGTTCAAATCCCGTCTAAGATACTTAATAATTGCCTAGCTGTGTGGCCTTGGGCAAGCCACTTAACCCCATTTGCTTTGCAAAAAAACCCCAAAAAACAAAACACCTAAACTACCTAAACAGTGAACCTGAAAAACAACCATCGAGTGATGGGAAAGCTACCAACTTTTGAAGCAATTCATTCTACTTTTGGATAATTCAAACAGTGAACCTGAAAAACAACCATCGAGTGATGGGAAAGCTACCAACTTTTGAAGCAATTCATTCTACTTTTGGATAATTCAAATAGTTAGAAGGTTATTCTTACATCAAGCTAAGTGATGATTTGCATCTTACACCTGTTGTTCTGTTCTCTACTTCTGTTATCTAGGGTACATCAGAATGAGTTTAATATTTCTTTCATTAGCTTTTTTTAATGCTTGATGATTATTATATGCTCCCTGAATCTTCTCTAGGTTAAGCAGACCCAGTTCCTTTTAGAATATTAATATAACATGAAGTTAAGACCCTTTGCCATCCTGATCACCCTGTTTTGGATTCTTTCTCTCATAAATATCACTGGCTTCCAACAAAAATTTCACCTTTTGTAGGAAGCCTTTTCCTTCCCTTCCCATTTCACCCCCCTCCTCGATTCTAGTGTCTTCTCTCTGTTGACTAGTTCCAATTTCTCCTATCCATATAGTTTTTATGTACAAAGGTGTTTACATGTTGACTCCCCTATTAGACTGTGACCTACTAGAGGACAGGGACTATTTATACTTTTCTTTGTCTACCCAGTGCTTTATTCACATAAGTAGGAGCTTTGACTAATTGAATTCATAAAATGTAGAACCCAATGCTGCAACAAAATATTCCAATCACAAGACCATATATCACCTCCTTTTTTTCTGGACTTTATACCAACTGAGATCTTATCATCTTTCTTGTGTTTTATATTGTTGACTCTTATTAAGCCTGTGGCACAAGTATTTTTTTAAGATGAATTATTGTCTAGCCACCCCTCCCCAACTTTGAACTTGTGAGGCTGATTTTTGAATTCATTTCAGACTTTACATTTAATCTTATCAAGTTATATCAAATGATTATTTTAGCTTGCCAAGAAATTTTGAATTCTGGATCTGTTGTCCAGTATGCAAATCTAATAAATATGTCATCTGTGCCTTTGTCCAAGTCATTAATAGAAGAAATGAAAAGTCATTAGAATAAAGGATCTAGAGTATCAGAGCTAAAAGGGGCTTTGAATGGAAAATGTTAGATTTGGGAAGGGCTTTGTAGATTATCTAACCTAGAGTCATTCATTTTACAATTGGGGAAACTGAGATAAAGAGGTTGAATGACTTGGTTAAAGTCACATGGCAAGTTGCCTGAACCCAATTTTAAATCTACAGCCTTTGAAAACAAAGAACATTAAATACGCACCACACGTTTGAATTGTGGTGAATCCAATTCTTGACCTTCAGTGATGTTTTAAAAAAAAGGTCTTGAAAACTGTTTATAAGAAACTAAGAACATTTTACAATTGGCTATTTACAATAGAATTTCCTGTCCCTGCTTTGGTAGGTATTATTAACTCTGCCAACCATCTGCATTGGTTGCTGAGAAGGGAGGAGTCATAAAGGGGGAACTTGATGGTTTTTTGCTTTTCCCTTTTTTGTCAATTTGCATTTGTTACTTTTACATAAACTCTTTCCAAGTGAGTGCCCCTCATCCACTGCTATCAGCATGACTAACCAGGGGGTCCCAGCAGTTTGATGGGGGGTGGGGAAGGGGGAGACGTGGAGGCCCAGCTTTAGTAACAAAGTAGATGCTTAGAGTTGTGAGGTCCTCTCTCTCTTTCTCTCTCTTCTCTGCAAGTGGCTTCAATTGGCCTGCCTGGTTCCTGTTTTGTGGAACTGTTATCACAGACTACTTCTTAGAAAGAGAGGCAATCTCAATTTAGGACTAATAAACCTAAGCCTAAGAGATGTCAACACTTTTTACCCTTCAGTTTGTTTAGGCCCAGTTATTCAGAGTAGCAAATACAATTTAATGAGTGCTGGGCTGAGAAATTAAGAAACTTAGGTTCTGGATTCTCCTAGTGTGTATGCTCCTAGTTTGACCTTGGGGGAGTCATTTCTTTTCTGAGGGTCTCAATTTCAGCTGGGCAGAGAGTCCTCAACTGGTGACTCTTAAGAAGGGGATGGTGCAAATCCCAAATGGGATCTAGGAGGGAAAGGCCCCTGGTTCCCCATGGTGACTGTTTCTGCTGGGTCCTCAGGAACTACCTCCTCTAGAAACTCTTCCCCATTCTTCTCATTTGTTTATGTTCTCTTATGACTCAGTTTCCCATGTGCTACATTTACTTGTGTTTATATAACATCCTTCTTGAGGACAGGAGCTGTATTACATATGACTTTATATCCTCTGCCTAGCACATGGTCTCATCTATTTGTTGTTGCTATTCAGTTGTTTCATGACTCTTCATGATTCCATTTAGGGTTATCTTGGCAAAGATACTGGAGTGCTTTGCCATTTCCTTCTCCATTTTACAGAGGAGGAAGCTAAAGCAAATAAGGTTGAATGACTTGCCCGGGGTCACACAATAGTTAGTATCTGAGAGTAGATTTGAACTCAGGTCTTCCTAATGCCAGCCTAGTGCTCCATCTGCTGCACTACCCATCATATGTATGGTAGGTGCTTAATAGATGTTTATTGGACTGAATCAAGCATACCATCCATGCTTCCCTCAAATCACCAAGGCATTGCACTTGAGACGTGTATCCTGGCTAACTCTCCATGCCTTAGCTTCTAGTCTTCATGTCTCACATGTGTTCTGTGGTGATCATCTCACCACCTGAAATTATACCCTAATATTAGACCTCTAGAAACCATGTTCAGACCAGGGAGCCAGACCATTTACTCTTAACTGCCCTTCCAGTTCTGCTTGTAAGCTTCAATGATCTTTTCTACAGTTTCCCCTTTTTAATTATAACTAGTGAGTTGACCGCTACTGTCATTTCTCTGGAAAAGCATTTGGAATAGACTTTTTCCTGTCACCCCTTCCCTTTCCCCCCTCAATAATTACTATAGCCCATTAGGCAAATAATTTCTCTTCAAGAATTTTAGAGCAGATGAGTAGTACAAAAATGAAATTATTCCAAGATAAAACATTCTCAAACATCAAACTTGTTTTCATTTATTAGCCCAGACTATTTGCATATACTTTAAGTTTTCCTGCAACTCATAACTTTTCTGGATCCTCCTCGACCCAAAAGCCATTAAAATGGAGTCAAGTATTGAGAACTCACCAGACACAGGATCATTCATTCAATAAACATTTATTAAGTGGGTAACTTTTTTTGTGCTAAAATCTCTGCTAGGTGCTGGGGATTCCAACATGAAAAGTACCCAAACCATCATTGTCCTTAGAGACAGTATGTACATAGAAACAGTATGTACACAGAAAAATTAATTCCAAATATACACAAAATAGATAAAAAAAACTTCTGATCTCCCTGCCACATGATTCTTCCTTCTGCATTCCACCTTCCTTTCAGCTGTGATTCATCCCAAATTGTTCATTCCAAAGCACATGTCTCTCCTCTACTCATAACCTCCAGTGATACTCTATTGCCTCCAGGTAATTTGAGTCCCCAAGACCCATTGATACGGGATTCTCTCTCTATTTTTGGAAATCAGTGCCCTGTGCCTGAATGAGTTGGGAGGTGGAGTTGTAGAATAAGACTGAGGAGAACTTGGGCCATTCTCTTGACTTTCTTGGGATCCTGGAGTCTTTTCAAGGTCTTTGGGACTCTTGATATTTTGGATGCTTCTGGCTTCCAGCTTCAAGAGAGAATATGACTCTAAGAGGAAGCAGACTTGAGAAGTTTGGGTCTCCATCTTGTCCCTTTTTCCTGCTTGCTATATTAAAGAATTTGGGAAATTTCTCCTTGAACTCTCTAGGACTCTCTTGGTTGAGATGGTTTCCCTTGCTTTCCATGGGAGATCTCCTTCACTCTGTATTGTCTGGCACATATTCTTCTATATATACTTTCTTTAATTTCTGTTTTGTGGTTGACTTAGAAAAATGGATTTCTTTGTTTATCTCTTGTGTGTGTTCATTGTAGAACTGGTATTTGATGGGAAAGAAATCAAATCTTGGGTATAAAACTTGGGTCCTCCTTCTCCCCAATTAATGAATAGTGATTAGAAGTTTAGACTGAACCTGAAAACCTCATCCCTGACACTAATAATATTTCAGGGAACAGATAGATATAAATTTTTACTCCAGCCTTCTCTCTTCAAGAAGCACAGAATGGTCAAGTTTCTGGCTTTCACCTTCTGCTTTCTCTCCTGGTGGGAATGAAAGTCTCCCTTGGAAAAGGGTGTGAGGAATAGGGGCTAGACAGATATCTCCTGCCTACCTTTAAGCCATACCACAACCCCATACCACATGTGGAGGGACAGCCCTTTGCTACAAATATAAAGTTCTCTGTTTGGTATTTAAAGTAATTTACACCTTGGTCCCAACTTACCTTGCCAACCATATAAAATATTACTCCCCTTCCTATTCTCTGGGTTAGAATCAACCTGATTTTCTAACAAGACTCCATTTCCCAACTCCATGGTTTTAATTTGTCCTTTGTTTTTAAAAAAAAATCAATGACATGACAGGGTAATGTCTTGACTTGCATATGAATTGAAGTAAAGCAGAGAAGACTCCATTTCCCAACTCCATGTTTTTAATTTGTCCTTTTTTTTTTTTTTTTTTTTTTTTTTTTTTTAGTTTTTGCAAGGCAACAGGGTTAAGTGGCTTGCCCAGGGCCACACGGCTAGGTAATTATTAAGTGTCTGAGGTCGGATTTGAACCCAGGTACTCCTGACTCCAAGGCTGGTGCTCTATCCACTGTGCCACTTAGCCGCCCCTGTCCTTTGTTTTTGAAAAAGATCAGTGACATAAATGTCTTGACTTGTATGTGAATTGGATTTAAATAAAGCAGAGTTATGCAAAGTAATCACCCTTGCTCTGTCTTCCAGAATCACCAAAGTCCAGTGGCAAGAGAAATGTCAAGACAACTAGCAATGGCCCAGGATGCAGTGGTGACCTTGGTATCTTCTACATGTGACCGAGTTCCAAGTGCTTTACAGGACCTGCTTTGGCCGCCTTCATGGTCATTGGAACAAATTGTTCTCATCCACCCATTATGCCAGGAGAAGTCTTTTGCTTTTGCAATGGCCATTACCCCATTTCTGGAACATGCTCTTCTTCCCTCTGTCTCTTAGAATCCCTAGTTTCTTTTAAGACTCAGCTAAAGAGTTACTTTTTTTTTTTTAGATTTTTGCAAGGCAAGTGGGGTTAAGTGGCTTGCCCAAGGCCACACAGCTAGGTAATTATTAAGTGTTTGAGACTGGATTTGAACCCAGGTACTCCTGACTCCAGGGCCGATGCTTTATTCACTACACCACCTAGCCTCCCCAAGAGTTACTTTTTAGATGATGTCTTTTCTGGTTCTCCTAGCTGCTAGATCCCTTCTGGACAAAATCACCTTGTATCCATTTGACACATGATTATATATGCACATATGGTCTTTCATTTTTGACTCTCCCCCCAACCCCCAGCAAAGACAAAGATGGAGGGAGTTGGGCTCCAAATAGGTTTCCTGGAGAAGCTGATCTTGAAATGAATTTTGAAGAAAACTAGAGATTCGATGAAGTACAGTTAATGAGGAAGAACATTCCAGGCATGGATACAGGAGATGGAACATCATATATGGGAAACAGCAAGGAGGCCAGTTTGTTTGGAACAAGATTGGTGAAGGGTTTTAAAACCCAAGCAGAATAATTTGTATTTTATCCCAAAGGCAGTCAAGAACCACAAGAGCTTCTTGAGCCAGGGAGTGATATACATGTCCTTTAGAAATAGTAATTTGGGGGCAGCTAGGTGGCGCAGTGGACAGAGCACTGGCCCTGTAGTCAGGAGTAACCGAGTTCAAATCCAGCCTCAGATACTTAATAATTACCAGCTGTGTGGCCTTGGGCAAGTCACTTAACCCCATTTGCCTTGCAAAAAAAACAACCTAAAAAAATAGTAATTTGCCACAGTACCTGCTCTCTACGTGGAAGATGCTTAACAAATCCTCAGTGACTTGTACAGAGAATGACCTGGAAAAGGAAGTAGACCCATAGGAAGCTTCTGTAACAAGTCAAATGAAAGGTGAAGAGGGGATGAACTTAGGGTGGTTACCATGGAATTGGAAGAAAAGGGGCAGAGGTAAGAAATATTAATATAAATCAAGTCAACAAGACTTGACAGCTGATTGATTGAATGGAAGAGTTGAAAGTGATTTGGGGGTTGTAAACTGGGGGACTGGAAGGATGCTGGTATCCTCAACAAAAACAAGGAAGTTAGAAAGACAAATTTTGGAGGGAAAGACATGTATCTGTTTTATGGGATGGTCTCTGAATAGAGATTTTGACTGGATATGTAGGGCTGGAAGTCATCTGCGTAGCAATAAGAGTTGGACTCATGGGAACTAATGAGATCACCAAAAGAGAGACAAAAGGACCCAGACAAAACCCTAGGATGTACCTACACTTTAGGTTTTCTTTTTCTTTTTAGAGGATGGGATTTGGGGTTAAGTGAATTGCCAGGGTCACACAGCTAGTAAGTATCTGAGACTGAATTTGAACTCAGGCCTTCCTGAACCCCAGATACTCCTAAATAATTTGTAAGAATACAAAGGGGTAGGGGCAACTAGGTGGCACCAGCCTTGGAGTCAGGAGAACCTGGATTCAAATACAGTCACAGATACTTTCTGCTTGTATAACCTTGGGCAAGTCACTTAATTCTGACTACCTCCAAAAAAATGTATAAAGGGATACTGACATCAAAAAATTTGAGGAGTTTTGACTTCCACCTAGGCTGTGGAGCACAGATAATAAATAATCCAACAAAGGAGACTGAGAAGGTGCAGCCGGGCAAGTTGGTTGGGGAACAATTTTCCAAAACCCAAGAGAGACGAGAGGATCTAGGAGATCATCTCTAGTGTGAAAAACTTGAGAGACATCAAGGAGAATGAGGACTGAGAAATGGTCACTGGATTGGGTGATTAGAGGTCTTTCATAACCTTGGAGAAAGCAGTTTCAGTTAAGAGATGAGATCTGATTATAAGAGGCTAAAAAGTGAGTGGGAGGCCTGAAAGTGGTGGCCGCTTTTTCTAGAAGTTTGGTTGTGAAAGGGGGAAGAGTTACAGGTTGTTTAACTTAAGGAGATGAGAGAATTAAGTGAAATTTTTATTTTAAAGGATGAAGTTTCTCTGGGCATGTTCATGCGTTGTAGGGAAAGAACCAGTGGATAAAGAAATCAAAAGTTAAGGAGAGAGATGATTCTTAGCAAAGCCTAGGATATGCCCTTGGATAAGATGATTCTGAAGCACAAATAGAAGGGTTGGGTTTGATGTTAGCAAGAATAATATTTTCCTCACAGATTGGAAATAATAGAGAAATGAGGACCAGAGATTGAGAATTGTAAAGGACTTTAGACATCATGTGGTCCAGTCTCTAGTTTTCAGGAGAGAAAACTGAAACTCAGAGAGAGAGAGATTACCCAAGGTCAGACAAGATAGGAGGAACCAGAAGCAAGATTTGAACTCAGAGGTAGTATTGCTATCATTGATTCCTGGCATCTCTCATGAATCCCATTTCCTGCATTTGGTTCTCGTTTCTCAGAAATGCTTATTAGGTACCCTCAGTATTCGTTATGAAACTAGCCCTGAAAAGCAGACTGAAGGCAATCTAGAGCTCCTAGATAGCAATACTGAAGATTGAGGTTCCTGCATTTAACATCAATGAGGATGCCTCCTGGCTTGGTGCCTGAGTACAAGTGGTCATCCTATCTCTACATGAATCTCTCCAGTGCCTGGGAACTCATTATTAGCTTTTGGGAAATCCAGTCTGCCCTTTGGGGCAGCTAGGTAGTGCAAAGAATAGAGCATTCAGCCTGAAATCAGTTGGACTCATCTTTCTAAGTTCCATTCTGGCCTCAGACACTTAGAAGTTGTGTGACTTTGAGGAAGTCACTTAACCTTATTTGCCTCAATTTTCTCATCTGTAAAATGAGTTAGAAAAGAAAATAATAAACCACTTTAATATCTTTGCCAAGAAAACCCCAAATGGGGTTGGGTTGTGGAGAGTTAAACAGGATTGAAAAATGCTGAAGAATCTGCCCTTGAGGAATTTCATTCTCTGGGGTCCTCTTAGCTCTAATGTTCTATAATTTATTTAGATGAAATGAATATGCCACTAATTTGTTTTTCCCAATTTATATTTTCCTCTAATTTCAAATTCTCCCTAAGTCTAGGAGAATATAGATGAGGAATCTGACAATAGTTTCCAATACTAAAATTTTCTACCATACGTCTTCCCTCCTTTCCTCTGAGATCCTTCCAAAGCCCAGGTCAATACACCAGAGATCTGAAAGGCAGTTCTATGAAAGTTAGAGTTGGGGAGAGCTCAGAGAAGATTCCTCCTCTGACAACCTTGCAAAGAGAGTTTTAAACATTGCATCAATTTTCCTCCTGCAAATAAGGAATGATAATGGTCCTGCCCCCCCCCCCACTTTATAGTAATGAACTTTAGATGTATTATCTCATTTACTTTTCATAAAACCCTGGCAAGAAGGAAATTGAGACAGAAGAGAGATAAATTGGTAGACACTGGTTGTAGTTCCATCATGACCATCAGCTACTGGAGTAACCTTGGGAAAATCCCTACATGTGAAGGGAGGAAACAGAACCAGATTATTTCTAAGGTCCTTCTCAGATCTGAAATGTCATGATCCTAAGCATTATCATTTCCATATAACAGAGAGGAAACTGGGACCCACAAGGGAAACAATTTTCCTATGTTATACAGTAGGTTAATGGCAGAATTGGGACTTAGGTCTCTGGACCCCCTTGTGATGATACCCTTTCCATTCACTCCTGAGTGGAATCAGCCACTGAGAACATTTTCCAGAGGTGAGCTCAGGATTTTATAGCCCATCCTTCTCTCTGTTTATCAGAGATTAGTCCCCCCCTTTTTTTTAAAAAGGAAAATCAGCTCATAACTGATCTAGGACAAACATAGTCTCTCTCCTTTGCAAAAGGGAGAGTTATATTTGTCTTCAGCTGTTTCTGTTCACTGGCTGCAGATGGCAGGGAGGATGCATCGAGGTGATGCTTGAACACCCCAAACTTGCAATCTAAGCTCTGCTTCACCCGAGTCCAAGAATGTGCTTATGCTAAGCCCACCCTGAGTTTGGTACTTCAGCTCTTTAAGGATGGTCCCCAGAGTCCACTCTCGCAGGTGCCTCTGATAACATTAGAGATCTCTTTACATATTCTCATTTTTAGCTCATTTGGCATGTTCTATTTTAACACATGGGTGTTCACGGGGCTGCTTGTCACCAGGAAACATTTCATAACATTAAAATTATTAACTCATTTTGGTTCTGTTAGGGATAATCATAGGTTGTCAGAGCAGAAAGGGACTTTTTGGCAGAGTCCATAGAATGTCAATGCTGGAAATACTCTTGCATGATAAAATTTTGGAATCGAAGGCACTCAGAACATAGAATACATAATGAGAGAGATGGGAAGGACCTTTGAACAAAGACTGACAGAGTTGTAAGGGACTCTGAAATATATAGGGTTGTGGAATACAATACCCCATGTCAAGATGGGGGGGGGGGAACTTTAGGATATAGAACATTGAGCTTCAAATCCCGAAAGATCCTTAGCCTACAGAACATCAGAACTAGAGGAAACCTTTAAACCTGAGACAAATAATGTATGAAGCATAAAGGGATCTTAAAATATAGAACACTAGACCTGAAAAAGTTTCTTGGAACAGTGTATAGAATGTTCCAAGGAACACAGAACATGGAATGTCCAGACTGGAAGGAACCTTAGAACATAGAGTCTAAAACATCTGAACTAGAGGGGAGTTAAGAGTGTGGAACATAGAACTTAGAAAGGCCAAATTGGAAGAGTCCTAAGAATATACAATATAGAACGTAGTAGAATATTAGGACTGGGAAGAAAGGGAGCAACTCTGTATCAAACATTGTGCTAAGTGCTTTATAAATATTATTGCATTTGATCCTCACACAACTTTGGGAGATAGATGTTATCATTGACCCTATTTTCCTGGAAAGGAAACAGAGGCAGGCAGAGGCTAGGGTCATCCAACTACTAAGTGTCTGAGACTGGATTTGAACTTAGGTCTTCCTGAGTCTAGGCCCAGCAATGTATCCACCAAGCCTCTAATAAACTAGCTGATTCTATAACAAAGAACATAAAATGATGCAGCTCAAGAGGAATTTAGAACATAGAATGTCAGGTGGAAATGGAAGAGGCCTCTGTGTGCATTTAGTTTCAACTCCCTCATCTTACAAATAAGAAAACTGAGTCCCAGAGAAGAGAAGCAATTTGCCAAAGATCAGGTGGCAAGTTATTGGCCAATCCCGCGCTAGAACTCAGATTCTTTTGACACCGAATCTAGGGCTCCTTCACTGCCCCGCAGCTGCCTTTAATCTGGAAACACTTCTTTATTTTTCTTTCATTTCCGTTTTTCACTTTTACTGGCTCCGGATGAAGAGTTCCTATGAATTAATAAAATGAAACCTGTCCGCCTTTGTGCCCCTTCTCTCTTTACTGGCACATTTATTGTCATGTTCCCCCTCTGCCTTACAATACCGAAACATGGGCCATGGGTGTGGTCTCTAAGGGTTGCTGGGATGGAAGGATGTCGGGTTGTTTGGAGAAGTTTAGGAATGGGTACTAAAGGGAAGTGACCACTCTCTTTAAGGATAAGGGAGAAGCCATGGGGTAGAGAGAGAAGAGCACTGAACTTAGCATCAGAGGATCTGGGTTTGATTCATGTGACCTGGGTGACTTGGGCAAACTCATTTAAATAATAATACAAGCAACTTCAGGTTTGCCAAGGACTTTACAAACATGTAATCTTCACCATAAGCTTGGGAGATAGGTGTGGTTGTTATCCTTTTTTTATTGTTAAGGAAATTGAGGCAGATAGGGTTAAATGACTTACCTAGGGTCACACCTTTAGCAGGTGCCTGAATCGCATTAGAACTCGGGGTCTTCCTGACTCCAGATCCAGTGCTGTAATCACTGTACCAACTAGCTGCCTGTTTGGTGGTCTGTGAGGAGGTTGGACTAGATGGCCTCTTAACATTCTAGGGGTCCACAAGATGGTCAAAATACCGGATAACCTTGTAGAAAGACTTCTTGCAGCCTTTAATGTTTCTATTAAATTATCTATTAAAAACTTGCTGGTTTTACAAGCCGGGTGATTACAGGAGAACAGGACCGGAATCCAGGACTGGGGTTCATTTCTCTAGCATTTATTTAGCCTTAGGGTTCCAAAGCCCTCAACATCCATTATTTCCTTGAGTCTCTGTTTTGAAACTTGTTACCCTTTCTTAGATGGTCCCTGGGCCTCAGTTTCCATCTCTGTAAAAATGAAAGGGATGGACTAGATGGCTGCCGGTGGCCCAGCTTTAGAGCTCCGATCCTAACTCATTCCCACCCCCTCTAAGTCAGGGCTTCTTCATCTTCTGTGTGTCCCGGACCCCTGTGGAAAAGCTGCCTGGTGGGAACCCGGGGACCCTTTCCCAAAGTCCTGAATTTAAATCCCTGAAGGAAAAGCAAACTACATTTATTGAAAAGAAAGCTGTCTTGATTTTTCCATCCAAGCTCGTAGCCCCCTGAATCGAAGGGGCGCCCGGGTTAATGTTTGCCCCCGCGGCCTCATACTGAGGAACCGTTAGGTCGGGCCGTGGGTCCAGGGCAGTGAGCGGCTGCGGCCCCGGCCCCGGCCCCGGCCCCGGCCCCGGCCCCGGCCCCGGCCCCGGCCCCGGCCCCGGCCCCGGCTGACTTTTCCACATGAGCTTGTTTTCCTGTGTCCAGGAGACACTGTGTGCTCGGAGGAGCTTATATAGCAACTCCCAAAATATCTGCCCGCGGATAGGCCAAGCGGCCCGGTCCTGCTTCTGACTCCAGCCAATGGCAGCCCCGCGGCTCCTGCGCTGCGGCTCCAAGATGTTTCCTGTTGATAGTCCGGGGGCACCTCGCCGCTCGGAGCTCCCGGGGTTATCACTGACCCCTGCCACCCTGGCCTGAGCCGCGCCATCGGAAAGTTCGAGACACCCGCAGCTCCACGTGCCCCTCCACGCTAGGGCTGGTGAAACAACTCAAGCAGGGAAAAAAATAAACTCCAGGCTGTCTGTCCCCCCCCCCCCCCCCATGCCTGTCAATCGTCCTGGGAGGAAGAGGGCTGCTGAAATGGGAGAAACAAAACTCAAGACTGGCAGGGGAGGGGGCGAGTCTTAGAACGGAGAGTCTGGGCTATCAGGACCGCAGGGGCGCTGGTGGTGGAACCTTGGCACAGAGAGCACAGGCTATTAGGGCTGGAAGGATGCTGATAGTGGAACCTTAGAGGAGAGAGCACAGGATCTCAGGTTCAGAGGCATAGTGGTGGTGAAACCTTGGGACACAGAACATAGGAATATTAGGGCTGGAGGGATCCTGATGTTGGAGCCTTAGAACAGAGAGCACAGGATCTCAGGGCTGGAGACGGAACTCCAGGACACAGAGCACAGGATTATCAAGGAGATGTGCTGGTGGTACAACCTTAGAACAGAGAACACAAGATTTCAGAGCTAGAGGGATACTTGTGGTACAGCCTTAGGCCAGAGAACATAGGAATATTAGGGCTGGAGGGATCCTGATGTTGGAGCCTTAGAACAGAGAGCACAGGATCTCAGGGCTGGAGATGCACTGGTGACGGAACTTCGGGACACAGAGCACAGGATTATCAAGGAGATGTGCTGTGGTAGAACCTTAGAGCAGAGAACACAAGATTTCAGAGCTAGAGGGATACTGGTGGTACAGCCTTGGGACAGAGAACATAGGAATATTAGGGCTGGAGGGATCCTGATGTTGGAGCCTTAGAACAGAGAGCACAGGATCTCAAGTTCAGAGGCATAGTGGTGGTGGAACCTTGGGACACAGAACATAGGAATATTAGGGCTGGAGGGATCCTGATGTTGGAGCCTTAGAACAGAGAGCACAGGATCTCAAGTTCAGAGGCATAGTGGTGGTGGAACCTTGGGACACAGAACATAGGAATATTAGGGCTGGAGGGATCCTGATGTTGGAGCCTTAGAACAGAGAGCACAGGATCTCAGGGCTGGAGATGCGCTGGTGACGGAACTTCAGGACACAGAGCACAGGATTATCAAGGAGATGTGCTGGTGGTACAACCTTAGAACAGAGAACACAAGATTTCAGAGCTAGAGGGATACTTGTGGTACAGCCTTAGGCCAGAGAACATAGGAATATTAGGGCTGGAGGGATACTGGGGGTGGAATCTTAGAACAGAGAGCACAGGATCTAAGGCTAAAGATGTGTTGACGCTGGAACTTTAGAACAAAGAACACAGGATAAGAGGGCTGGAGATGTGCTGGTGGTGGAGCCTTGGGATGGAGGGCATAGGATATCAGGAGATTGGCTGGTGATGGAACTTTAGAGCAGCCAGAACAGGATATAGGGGCTTGGGCCTTAGAACAGAGAGCACAGGATATCAGGGCTGGAGATGTGAAGTGGTGGAACATTAGAGGAGAAAACACAGGACCTCAGGGCTAAAGGGATACTGGTGGTGGGACCTTGGGTCAGAGAACATAGGATATTAGGGCTGGAGGGATACTGGTGGTAGAATCTTAGAACAGAGAGCACAGGATCTCAGGGCTGGGGTTTAGAACAGAGAGCACAAGATATCAGGGGGCTGGAGGAATACTGGTTGTGGAACCTTAGAACAGAGAGCATAGAATATCAGTATTGGAGATGTGGTGGTATTGGAGCCTTAGAACAGAGAGCATAGGATATCAGGAGATGTTCTGGTGGTGGAACTTTAGAACATAGAGCACTGGATATCTGGACTGCAAGTATACTGATGGTGGAGCATTGGGACAGAGACCACAGGATATCAGGGCTGTAGACGTGCTAATGATGAAACTGTAGAACAAAGGGCACATGATTTCAGTGCTAGAGATGTGGTTTTGGAGCCTTAGAACAGAGTGAACAGGATATTAGGGCTGGAGGGATGCCGGTGGAGGAGACTTGGTATAGAGAACAGAGGTTAATCAGGGTTAGAGGGTTGCTGGGGTGGAACTTTAGAACAGAGAGCACAAGAACTCAGGGCTGGAGCCTTAAAACAGAGAGCATAGGCTATCAGGGCTGGAGATGTTCTGGTTGTGGAACTTGGGAACAAAGAGGACAGGATATCAGGGTTGGAGGAATACCGGTGGTGGAACTTTAGAGTAGAGAGCATAGGATATCAGGACTGGAGATGTGCTGCTGGTGGAGGCTTAGAACAGAGAGTACAGATTATCAGGGCTTGAGGGATACTGGTGGTGAAACTTTAGAGCAGAAAACACAAGATATCAGAGCTTGAGGGATACTGGTAGGATACTTGAGAGATACCTTAGAACAGAGAGAACAGGATCTCAGGACTGGAGAGGTTCTGAGGGTGGAGCCTTGGAACAGAGAACACAGGTTATCAGGGCTTGAGGGATGCTGGTGGTGAAACCTTAGAACAGAGAGCACAAGATCTCAGGGCTGGAGCCTTAAAACAGAGATCACAGGCTATCAGGACTGGAGATGTGCTAAAAATGGTGGAGCTTTGGGACAGAGCCCTGGACATCAGGGCTGGAGATATGCTTGTGCTGGGAACTTGACAGAGAACACAGGATATCAGGACTAGAGATATACTGGTGCTGAAGCCTTTGAACAGAGAGCACAGATTATCAGGGCTGGGGGAATACTGGTGGTGGAACCTTGGAGCAGAGAGCACAGGATATCAGCACTGGAGATATTTGGGTGGTGGAACTTTAGGACAAAGAGCACAGGAAAACAGGGCTGGAGGGATACTGGTGGTGGAACCTTAGAGTGGAGAGCATGTGCTATCAGGGCTGGAGATCTGCTGGTGGTGGAGCTTTGGGATAGAGACCACAGGATATCAGGACTAGAGGGATACTGGTGATGGAACCATAGATCAGAGAGTGTAAGATATCAGCACTGGAGATCTACTGGTGCTCGAGTCTTAGAACAGATAGCACAGGATCTCAGGGCTGGAAGTGGGCTCCTGGTGGTTGAAACTTAGAGCAGAGAGCATAGGATGTCAGGTCTGGAGATAGGCTGCTGGTGACCTTAGAAGAGAGAGCACAGGATATTAGGACTGGAGATGTGTGCTGGTGATGGAACCTTAGTACAGAGAACACCGAATATCAGGGCTATGTGCTAGTGATGGAACCTTAGGACAGAGAGCAGAGGGTATCAGGGAGATGTGGTGATGGTGGAACCTTGGGACAGAGAGCACAGGATAGCAGGATGGAGGAAGAATTTTAAGAACATAGAATGTCATAAACAGGTTGAGTGAATCCAGGAAACTTAATGGTGAAGCAGGGAGAAATCTTAGAATAGAGAATGTGTCAATCAATCAACATGCAGTTATTATGTTCCAACTAGATTTCAAGCACTATGTTAGTGTTAGGGGTATAGAACAGGTACTGGACCTGTGATTTCATTGATAAAAGAATCCCCTAGATGAGAACTCTTCTTTTTTTTTTAAATGATTTTTTTTGGGGGGGGCAAGTCTAGTAATTAGAGGAATCCTGCTAGGAAATACAGGTTTTTGGATTTGTTTATTTGGGGTTTTTGAAATTATTTTTTATTTTTTTTTAAGTTTTTTTAAATTTTTTTTGCAAGGCAATAGGGTTAAGTGGCTTGCCCAAGGCCACACAGCTAGGTAATTATTAAGTGTCTGAGGCCGGATTTGAACTCGGGTACTCCTGAGTCCAGGGCCGATGCTCTATCCACTGCGCCACCTGGCCACCCTGAGAACTCTTCTTCTTCTAGTACAGATCAGCACTTTCTCTGCAATTTATAATCTTAGAGATTTATCTAGATTATGGTACTGACAGGTCAAATGTCTTACCCAGAGTAAGAGCTAGTATCTATCAGAGAAGGACTTGAATTCCAGTTTTCTGATCTGTAAAGCTGACCCTCTGCCCTATACCATGCTATGCCTGGAGCACTGAATACAAATATAAAAATGAAATATCCCATGCCCTCAAGGAGATTACATTCTATGAAAGTAAACAGTACAAGATAAATTCTAGGTAATTTCAGTGGAGGTTTCAAATGGGAAGTAAAACCTGACTTGTGCTTTGAAGGCAGCTAGGATTCTAAAAGGCAAGAGTAAGGAGAGAGTGTATTTATAGCATGGGGGACAATCTGTAAAGGCACAGAGGCAGGAAATGGAATGTCATGCATAAGTAATAGTAAGAAGGCCAAACCAAAGAGTTTATGAAGAATAAGGTGCGGGATGGCCAGGTGGCACAGCGGATAGAGCACCGGCCCTGGAGTCAGGAGTACCCGAGTTCAAATCTGGCCTCAGACACTTAATAGCTGTGTGGCCTTGGGCAAGCCACTTAACTCCATTTCCTTGAAAAACTAAAAAAAAAAAAGAACAGTAAGGTGTAATAAGGCTAGAAGGATATGTTGGAACCACGTAGAGTTCTTTATATGCCAGACAAAGAAGTTTTATTTTATCTCAGAGGCAATGGGGAACCACTGGAATTTCTTGAGCAATAAAGTGACAAGGACCTGTGCTTTAAGAACATCATTTTGGCAACTGTACCAGGGTTGGACTAAGGGATGAGAGTGAAGGCAGAAAAACCAAGAGGAAAGCCACTGTCATAGTTCAGGCCTAAACTAGGGTAGAAACTGAGGAGTAGTTGGGAGAAATATTATGGAGGTAGAAAGAATATGGTTTGGCCACTGGTTGGATATGTGGGGGGATGAAGATTGAGAGGTTGAGAATTCCTGGGTGAGAACCTATGGGACTGGAAGGAATCTTGGGGGCTGTGGTGCCTTCAATAGAAATATGAATGTTTAGAAGAAGGGTAGGTTGGAAGTGAAAATAATAAACTTTGTGATGGGTGTGTTAGATTGGAAATGCCTACTTGACATCCACTTTGAAGCAGCTGGTGATGAGGGGCTCAGGAGAGAATCCGGAGTTGAATACATAGAATGTTAGATGAGGAAGTAGCCATAAGTGATCATCGTTCTCAGGCTCATTTTGAAGTCAAGGAAACTGAGGTCTAAAGAGGGGAAGTCACATGGTGAGTCTGGCAGCTCTGGAAGCAGAAAATCAGTTCCAATCAGTACTCATGGAAGAGATTCTACTTCCCTTATGGCAGAGGCTGCCTGCTGCACCTGCTCTTCTGTGTCAGAATTAGTGTCATTCCTCACTGGGGCCCCAGATTCACTTCAAAGCCCTTTAGTGGGAGGTGAAAGGGTTGAACTTCACCTTGGCATCATTAACACTCTCTTTTGCCAAATGCAGCTCTGGGTTTGCTGATCTCTTTGTCTGAGGGGAAAGGCTCCCCCTTTCCATTTGATGTCACAGCTGTGTTTCTGTCTCCTAGAAGTCAGGCATGGGGAAGGTCAGGAATAGGAGAGTTCTCTAGATCTGCTCTAAAAGGACATCAGTAAGGCATAAGGTTCCAAAGAGGAGTAAGACTAGAACACCTGTGGCTACAACCCAACTGATTGGTTTGGAGGATAACTGTGGTGGAGTGAGCTTCCTGTCGACCTTGAGTTTTGCTAACATGCTAAGGAATTTGTGCTAGGCTTCAATGAATAATGGTAAATAACACTGATAGTCTCTGAATTTTCAAAAATTGGGAGATGGAAAATGGGTTTATTCTAATCTAGCCCTCACATTCCCTTGGTCCCTACCAGGGAAAATTATAGAATCTTAAAGGTGGGCATATAATCCAGTCTCTCATCGAGTGGAAGAAAGATCTACTTCCTAGGGTACCTTTCCACTTTTCCTTCCCCTTTCAACTTCTACCCCCAGACATGATCACCCAGAATCTATCTGGCCTACTTGACTCCTCAAGTGACTTGAGGAGATGGAAGTCAACTCTAGTCCTTCTGTTGAGATGGAGAGGCTTTACCATCTATCCTGTATCCATGCCATGTAGTCTTCTGAATGGACATTATCATCTGATCTGCTGATGTAATCTAAGGACTGCTCGACCTTGCCATCTGCTTCATCTGCTCTATCAGCTGCATTTTCTTTTATATATCAACTCTTCTGATTAGAATGTGAGTCCTTAAGAGAGAGAGAGAGAGAGAGAGAGAGAGAGAGAGAGAGAGAGGACTGTATAGTTTTTTCTAGCTATATTTCTAGTTCTTGACATAATGTATATTATCAATAAATGCTTATTGACTTAACTAGTATGCCAAAAGTGTATCTTTCATGACATAGGATCTTAGCGGTATGTAGTATATAAAATGCTGATGTATCTAGTTGTTTGGTTATTGAAGAAGACCAAAATGACATAACTATGTTTGAGACAAATTGTGGTTGATCAGACCAATATGAACTTGGAGCTGCCACAGGTTGGGTACAAATGGTCCATATGAACCCCTGGGGTAGGTACTCTAAACTTACAAATGTCATGTTTCCTTTGAACTGCTTCAATTCTGCCTTCCTCATAGAGTGCAGCCCTCTCACTGATGAGGGCATGCCATGCTGGGGAGGTCCTGTGCCAGGGTCTCCCATGCTGTACAATCAATTCTAAAGTTCTTCAATGAGACCTTCAGGGTGTCTTGGTATCACTTCTTCTGACCCCCTTGTGAGAGCTTGCCCTGTGTGAGTGTACGTCTGGCATTCTAGCAACGTGTCTAACATTGTATATGTACTCTCTGTAGTAATGTTGAAACGTTAGGCAGTTTAGTTTGTGTCTGGTATCTTCTGCCAGGTGATCTTCAGAATCATCCTAAGACAATTTAAATGGAAGTGATTCAGTTTCCTGACATAGTGTTGGTAGACGTCCAGGTTTCATAGCATATAGCAATGAGATCAGCACAACAACTCTGAAGACCTTCAGTTTGGTAGTCAGTCTAATACCTCTTCTCTCCCATACTTTCTTTCAGAGCCTCCCAAAAACTGAGCAGGCTCTGGAAATGTGATGTCAACCTCATTGTCAATTGGAAAGGATATTGCCAAGGTAAATGAACTTGTCCACAGTACTCAAAACTTCTCCATTTGATGTAATCGATGGTTCCACATATGGATGGTGTGGTGCTAGCTGATGGAGCACCGGTTTTTCTTGGTGTTATTAGACCAAAATTAGCACAAGCAGCAGAGAATTGATCCATACTTTGTTACATCTCAGCTTCAGAAACTGCATCAAGTGCACAGTCATCTGCAAACAGAAGATTATGCACCAATACTCCCTCCACTTTGGTCTTGGCTTGAAGCCTTTTCAAGTTGAAGATTTTTCCATCAATGTGGTAGCTGACCTTGAGGTCATGTTCATCCTCATTGAAAGTAATTGATTACATGGCTGGAAATATGCTAAAAAGTATGGGAGCAAGGACACATCCTTGTTTTACTCCATTTGGTGATTGGGAAATCTTGAGAGCATTGTCCACTATCCAGAACTTGGTCAAGCATGCTGTTATGAAATTGGTGCACAATACTGATGAACTTCTCTGGGCAACCAAGTTTTGACATAATTTTCCATAAACGCTCATAACTGAAGGTATTAAAGACCTTGGTCAGATCTACAAATGTTGTATACAGACCTCTGTTCTGTCCCTGGCATTTTTTCCTGGAGTTGTTGGGTGGCAGACACCATATCAACTGTTCCTCTACCCTTTCTGAATCCATACTGGCTCTCAGGAAGGTGATCAACTTCCAGGTCAAGGATCAGCTTATTGAGAAGCACTCTGGCAAGAATCTTACCAGCATATTTTAAAATAATATATAAACTGTGAAGATAGAAAAGAAAAATGACCAATGTTGGACAAAATGTGGAAAAGTAGGGACACTAATGTACTATATTGGTGGAATTATGAACAAGTCCAGTCATTCTGGAGAACAATTGAAACTATGTCCAAAGAGCTATAAAAATGTGCTCTGACTCAAATGTCACTACTAGGTTTATAGCCTCAAAGAAATCAAAGAAAAATAAAAATAATTTACATGTATAAAACTATTAATAGCAGCTTTTTTTGTAGTGGCAAAGAACTGAAAATCGAGAGCATAGCCATCAACTGGGGAATGACTGAACAAGTTGTGTTATGTGATTGTGATGGAGTGTTTTTGTGCTAATAAGAAATGGTGAGAGGGATGGATTCAGAAAAAACTGTGAAGTTTTTTTGACAAAAATATTGACAGTAAATTTATGTTAATTAATGCAGAGTGAAGTGAGCAGAATAAGATCACTATACATAGTAATAGCAATATTTTTATGATGTTCAACTGTAAAAGACTAAGCTAATCTGATCAATATGATTCATGACAATTCCAAAGGACTCATGTCCTCATGTGCTATGTACCTCTAGAGAGCGAATTAATTAACTCTGGGTGCAAATTGAAGTTTAATTTTTTCACTTTCATTATGTTTTCTGCTTTTTTATCTTTTGCAATATGACTAATGGAAATTTTTCCATTATTTTATATTTATATTCAGCATGATATACTGTTTGTCTTCTCAATGGATAAGGAAGAGTTAGAAGGAGAAAGAATTTGGAACTCAAAATTTTTTTTTGAATTATAAAGATTTTATTTATTTGTTTTACAATTTTTCCCCTAATCTTACTTCCCCCCACCCACAGAAGGCAACTTGCCAGTCTTTACATTGTTTCCATGATATACATTGATCCAAATTGTGTGTGATGAGAGAGAATCATATCCTTAAGAAAGAAACAAAAAGTATAAGAGATAACAAGATCAGACAATAAGATATCAGTTTTTCCCCCCTAAATTAAAGGTAATAGTCCTTGATTTTTGTTCAAATTCCACAGTTCTTTCTCTGGATACAGATGGTATTCTCCATTGCAGACAGCCCCAAATTGTCCCTGATTGTTACCCTGATGGAATGAGCAAGTCCATCAAGGTTGATCATCACCCCTATGTTGCTGTTAGGGTGTACAGTGTTTTTCTGGTTCTGCTCATCTCACTCAGCACCAGTTCATGCAAATCCCTCCAGGCTTCCCTGAAATCCCATCCCTCCTGGTTTCTAATAGAACAATAGTATTCCATGACATACATATACCACAGTTTGTTAAGCCATTCCCAATTGAAGGACATTTACTTGATTTCCAATTCTTTGCCACTACAAACAGGGCTGCTATGAATATTTTTGTACAAGTGATGTTTTTAATCCTTTTTCATCATCTCTTCAGGGTATAGACTCAGTATTGGTATTGCTATATCAAACACATTTTTGTTGCCCTTTGGGTGTGGAACTCAAAATTTTTAAAAACGTTAAAAAATACCAAATTAAAAAATATACACATATGTATATAAATAATGTGAAATTTAGAAGGGAACTTAGAAGTCATCAGTTCAATAGATGAGGAGACTAAGACCTAAGGGAGAGAATTACTAAATGGTTCTTGTCAATCCTGTCTGGCAGTGATTTTTCCTTGCTCTGTACTTTAGAACATTTCATGTCTCTCTCACATTATAACATCTTGCCTTTTCAAAATTATGTATGTATATGCTTTCCTGATAGGTATAAACTCTAAGAAGGTTATTCTTCTCTATCTCTCCAGGAGAGAAAAAAAAACTTAGACACCTGTACAGACTACACTTTTGTGAATGTTTGTTGAATGTGTGGACTAAAGTGAAATGAATTAGTCAAAAGTTTTCAAAAGAAGAAATATCAAAATGTTTGGAACTCAAAATTTTAAAAATGAATGTTAAAATTGTCTTTACATGTACTTGGGGGAGGAAAAAAATTTTAAAAAGGAAAAAAAAGGAGAAATGTAAACCATCAACAGCTATATGGAAAAAATCACTAATAATAAGAGAAATGAAAGTCAAAACAACTCTGAGGTTTTTTTCCTCCCAACCTTTAAACTGGCAAAGATGATTAATCTGATATTCAATTTTGGAAGGGCTGTGGGAAGACAAATATAGTAATACATTATTGGTGAAGCTATAAATTGATCCAGTCATTTCTGGAAAAACAATTTGGAATGGAGAGAAAAGTCCCTAATTCATTTATATCCTTTGATGTAACAATCCCACTCCTTGGTATAAACCCCAAAGAAAGCAAAGAAAGCAAAGTCTTATATGTACCAAAATATTCATAGGTGCAATTTGTGTGGTAACAAGAACTAGAAACTAAACAAGTGCCCATTGACAGGGAAATAGTTGGACAAACAGTTCTATGTAGATGTGATGAGATGTTATCGTGCTTCAAGAAACCATGAATATGAGAAAGTCAGGAAATCATGGGAAGATTTGAATGAGACTATGCAGAGTGATATAAACAGACCCAGGAAAGTAATATACAAAATAATGATAGTAAAGTAAATAAAAAAAACACTTATAGGCTCCTGAACTCAGATTAATTGCAATGAACAATTTTAGTTCCAGAGAACAAATATGGAAACATCTCTCTTGGTAGAGAAACGCAGGGGAAGAAATGAAGGGAGTTAAGTATTACTTATGCAATAGACTGGTTGGTTAGTTTTACTCTACTGTTTTAATAAAGGAGAAAGGAGGGAAGGAAACAAGCATCTTTTTTAAAAACAGCTACTATGTACAGCTAGAAGTAGGGCTTGGGTTTCTGGATAGAGTTCACTGTCTGCCAACCGCTGAATGAAATCAGCAGGGAGAGGTGTTCTTTTTTAAAATGTGAAAATCCTTTAGTTTCAGGGTTTATTTTGAAAGATTGGCTTTATTATACATTGTTGTTGCTGAAAGGGCAAGCCTGTCAGATCCTGGAAAATGTTCCCAGAGGAATTCTAATTTCCACTCATTTCCAAGAGAAACAGGTTACACCTGGTAATACCCATAAGGCATCTGAGCAGCAGGCTCCTGGCCACATATATCACCATCGAGCACAAACAGCAGCATGGCTGAAGTGAAAGTGAGAGAGATCAGATGGCAGCTTCCACATTCCCCAGCTCAGGAAGGGAGGGAAGCAAACTCCCTGAATTTCAGCCAGGGGCTTCACTCCCTGCCTGCATCATGTTTTAGCCAGAGACTTGGCTGAAGCAGAGAAATGAAGGCTATGACCTACTGGGTCCTGAAGCTTGAGGAAGCTCGGTGTTTGGGGTCTGTAGAGAAGGGGTGAATAAGCATCCACTGATCCTAGGCCTAAATGGTTTTAGGAAGGTCACTGATAAATTACTTTGGCCGCAAAAGGGAGACAAGGATGGGTTCAGGTTAGAGAAGAGAAATGCTGCTAAGGGTGGGGCTGCTCATTGTCTTTATATGTTGAAATGGTTTCCCCTTGACCCCAAGAGACAGAATTAGGATCATAGAGGAGAAATTTATGTAGTAAGACTCCAGACTTATTTTCTCAATTTAAGATTTTGCTAGCTCAACTGACTACATTTATTTCCCTGAAGTTCTAGGAGTACCCTGAAGGGTAGGGGTCTTCTCATGCTACTGACTTGAGCTTTCATTCTGGTGTGCTTTTCCGATATCAAATACCAGTGCCAATATATCACCGTATGATTTAATTGGTCAATTTCTCCTTGATATCAATCAATAAACAATGGACATCAATAGGCATCAGAAGGCAACACTTCTCCCTCTACTGGTTTGGTTCCTGGAGAGAGTGGTTTCAAACTTAAAGTTGTTATTCTTTCTTCCCACAACTGAATGTGGCATCACCCATGGATAATTTTCTCTCTTCCTTGTAAGAGGTGATATCTTTGCTGCCAGGTGGAACCTTTGCTAGGCTGGGTCAAACAGGTCGTTTGTCAGGCTGTCTCTTCCTGGGATTGGTTGCTGGACTAGAACTATTCTGTGATTCTTTTGAGCTTGAAAACTCAGAAGGCCATATCCTAGCCTGTCTCATTTTTTTTTTTTTTGCAGGGGCTTCAATATTTTATTCAAGTTGTATTTTGAAGTGGTGGTAAGTACAGCATTTGGAGGGGAAGGCATCTAATTCCACACGATATGGAAGACTCTAAAATGTTTTCATTAATTACTTTAAAAAAACTAGGGTGAGAATTCAACAGAAGTCCAATTTTGATTCTAAGTGATGTCACTATGTGAGCACAGTTATACAGACTCTTCTTTCCTGCTTATAATTCTTGTCTTAGCAGCTTCTTTGTATGTAAGTCAGCCAAAGTGAATGGAACCACAATGAGACTAGGAATTACGTACTACATTACTGGTTTAATGACATCAAATTGGCTCCACAACAAAATGGTACAAAGTGGACACCTAAAGGACTGTGCAATTTTTGGCAGAAGGGAATTTGACTTTAAAAAAAAAAAGACTCCCCTTTTCAGACAAGTTTTCACTCCATCAAGGAATGAGTCTCTTTCTACCCACATAGGATAGATATGTAGCCAAGGTGACTGCAATCTGTCCCATTTTTAAATACGCATTCACCTAAGAGCAAGAGAGAAAATGAAACACAGCAGAGATTAAAAAAACAAAACAATTACACCATGGTGTTCTGAGCCACGTAACTGCTTGGGCAAGGCTAGAAGAGTCCAGTTCTCTCCTCTAACCTGGGACTCACAAAAATTTTTGTCTTGTTGGCCATCAAGGAAAAGAGATATCTCCACCATTGGACTGTTGTATACTCTCTTGGCCAGTTAAAAGGCTTTTCATCATCATCCAATAAATGTATAGGAAACAGTCATTGAATTTCTACACATGGTCTGAGCAGGGCCTTCCAATATATAGAAGGGAACTTCCCAATCCCCAACATGTGTTGGCACCAGACTGAGTAGATTAGACATACTTGAAGGAGTGAGTCCCTATTAGCTAGGCCCCCCATTTACATTATTTAAAATTCATTACATTTATGTACTTTGTCCATGTAGATTATGTATGAATGCCCATGGGTTTGTCTAAAAATGACTTGCAGGGAGGGATGAATAGATAATCTCTGGAATATCACCCACTCCTCTCCAAGGGAAAACTGATTCTTGCCTGGAAGGGAGAAGAAGAATAGGGCAACAAGACTGACCTGTTCTAGTCTCCTCAGAGAGGAAATACAAGGCTAGAATTATATTTAACTGCATCCCCAAATTTTGCTCATCTAGTAGAAATAATTTTTAGATTCGAGTTTCTTCTCTTTCCTGATTGCTATCCCTTAACAGGAAAGGAGTGCCCCAAGCTACAGCTGAAGTCTTGACTCTTTTCACATCAAATGCCAGCTACAGAAATATCATCACAAATATTGATTATTGAACAAACTCATTTATTCAAGGTGATAGCAAACAGAAATCAGAAATTATGTAGATAAGGCTATACCAGAACATAAACAGAGTGAATGAATTCTCCTATGGGGAGTAAGATATTTCAGCTATACAGAGAGAGAGAGAGAGAGAGAGAGATCTTATTCAATGGGTAATTCCCAAAAGCCTCTAGTGTGCCAAGCAGAAAATAGGGGAAAATAGGGACATGCTTGACATGCCAACTCTTCTACATGTTGGTTTCCTTCTTGATCTTTTTGTCCAGGGACTTTCTATGAAGAAAGCCAGAATAATGTGTGTTCTCTTGAAGCCAGAAGGATATCACCTTTCTTTCCCAACTTCTTGCCAACTCTGTCCCTCATATAGGCACAATGCTAATTTTCATCACCAATGAGGAGAGTCTTATGCAAATACCCAGGTGTGAATCCTAGGTTGTACATTTATAGAGACAAGATCTCAACCTAATAAAAGGAGGCTCTTCTTAATCACTAGAGCTTTTCAAGTGGAATTTTATAAGGTAGTAAGGTCCCTGTCACAAATGGAAAATCAGTGACCATCAGCCACAGATGCTGTCATGGGGACTCATGATTCCTTCTTTATGAATCAAAATTATTTTTTTTTAGGATTTTTTGCAAGGCAAATGGGGTTAAGTGGCTTGCCCAAGGCCACACAACTAGGTAATTACTAAGTGTCTGATCCCAGATTTGAACCCAGGTACTCCTGACTCCAGGGTCGGTGCTCTATCCACTGTGCCACCTAGCCGCCCTTTTCTTTTCTTTTCTTTTTTTAATTATTCTTTAATCTAACTTCATAGCCTTGAAGAATGTATAGAGGTATTGTTTTCCAACATAAAGGGAGCCATTAGCTTCTGTCATGAAAATCTGCTCAAGATGGGGAGGGGGATCACAAATGGAAATGGGGAAAATACCCAGACACTGATAAAAAGGGCTCCATCCCTTTTCACGATGAGTCTTTGGACCCTTTGACTCAGACACCCATCTATGATTCTGAGCCCTTGTTTCTTTCAACACTCTCGAGTGTTCACTTCAATGTTCTCTAAACTTTTTGAAAGACTCCAACCTCATCTCCATTTAACTGGCTGAGATTCTCAAGGAGAAGAGACCAGTATGAAAGGGTATCTGAGAATGTCATAAGCTCTAAGAAGCTATTAAGAGTTTTGTACTGTGGAGCAAGGAGAGGAGAAAGGAGCTGGGACAGGATGGATTGGAGTAAGAGAGTCTGGAAGCAGGGAGGTTAGTTAGTTAGTTAGCATTTATTAAGTGCTTATTAGGTGCCAGGCTAGATGTATTAAGTGTTCTGGTTGAAATAAGAGGCAAAAGATAGTGTCTGTTTTCAAGGAGTTTACAATCTAATGAGGATTAGGAGCCTATTACCAGTTCCCAGGAAAGAGATTAGTAATGAAGGTGTGAGATGTAGTGATGACAGAGAAAAAGATTCGAAAGATGTGTGGAGGTAGAAATAGCAGAACTTAGCAACCAATTGGATGTTTGGGGTGGAGGGTGGAGAATGAGGAGAGAAGATCATAAAATCTTCAAGTTAGAGCTTGAAAGGACTTTTTTTGTGGTTCAGTCATGTCTAATTCTTCATAACTTTGTAGTTTTCTTGGTCAAGATACTGGAGTGATTTGCCATTTCCTTCTCCAGGTAATTTTACAGATGAGGAATTAAGGTAAAGAGGGTGAAGTAACTTGCTCAGGGTCACACAACTAGCAAGTTTCTGAGACTGGATTTAATACAGGGAGATGAGTCTTCCTAATTCCAAGCCCAGGGCTGTATCCACTGTGTCAATTAGCTTCCTTGAGAGGCCCTTTGAGACCACATAATCCCACCCCCTCATTTTACAGATGAAGAGAAGAAGAAACTAAAGAAATTGAGAAATTTGCTCAGAGGTAGCAAGAACATTTCTGTGGGAGAATTTGAACTCAGGTTTTTCTGACTTCAAGTCCCAGGTTCCTTTTACTTTATCTCTACCATCTAGAATCAAAGATAACTTGAAGGATTCTACCCTGAGTGCATCATAATGAAGAAGAAAGGGCAGACTTTGTGGGGAAGATGATGACTTCAATTTGGGATGTGTTAGGTTGGAAATACAGGTAGAATATCCAGGTGGGATTGTCTCAAAGAAATGAAAATGTAGTTCTGGAGTTTAGGGAAGAGATTGGGGCTAAAGATGGGTATCTGGGAGTCATCTGTGGAGAGTTTAAGATCAAAACTTTATAGGTGGGTAGGATTGCTGAGCCAAGGATTATAAACTGTGTCTGGCACACTTAAATACTTATTAAGGGTAGTTTTCCTGAAGAACTTTGAAATTGAATGTGTGATGTGGAAAACACTGGCACAAGACCACCCACCAAATTGTGCCCTCTTCAGAGAAGGGGCTGTGCTCTGTGGGGAAAACAGAATTAAAGTAATTCATAAGAAACATAACAAATTTAGAGAATTCACCCCAAATATTCACATGGCCTAATTGTGCCTAACCTTTGGTAGAGATTCTGAACTTGTGTTGATCAGATAGTCAGACATAGTCAGACACACTATAACTTAACTCTAACATCGTGATGTCATTTTCTTTGTGATTGAAGAACAATAGCCAATTGGGTAGCTGGTTGGTGGAGTGGATAGAGTACTGGGCCTGGAGGATGGGAGTTCGAATCCAGCCTTAGACATTTACTAGTTGTGTGACTTTTCATATCTAGCCACTGGACCTAAATGACTCTGGAGGAGAAAGTGGGTCTGGTGACTTAGGCCCTCACTCAAATCCAGTTCATGTATTTATCATGACATCACCTCCCTGAAGTTGTGGTCTTCTTCAAGAATGAAGGACAACTATTATTATTATTATTATTATTATTTTATTATTATTATTCTATTCTCTGCAAATGCTAATTCCAGTGTCTTCTCATAATTTGATACCCTCATCAACCATCAGATATGTGACTTAAGCATTTATCTCCATTTTCCAGATGAGGGAACTGAGGATCAGAGAGGTAACCTTATTTGCCTACAGTAGCTCAGTAAGTGAGACTCAGAGTCAGTTCTAAAAACTCCCAAGGGCTCTGACCCCAAATTCAGTACTTGAAAGTTTCCACTCTCCTCCATCCCTTCTGCCCTGATGAGTTCACATCTGGAGAATCCTGTGCAGTTTCCTTATTTCAGGAAGAACATTGGTAAGCTTAACCCATCCTGAATCACACAGAATCATTGAGGTGGAAGGGGTCTCTGGAGCCATCTAGGCCGGGCTGTACCTAAAAAGGAAGTCTCCTCCATGGTGTCCCTGACAAGTAGTAATCCAGTCTTTACTTGAGGACCTCCCGAAGAAGCCACGAGCTCTGGAGGTGGCCCGTTTCACTTGGATGGCTCCAACTGTGAGGAAGTTTTCACTTAGATTGGGCCTAAATCTGCTTCTGTTGCTTCCAGTCATTGTTCCCAGTCCTGCCTTCTGGGGCCAAGCAGAACAAAGCTAATTCCCTTTCCAAATCACATTCCTCCAATTAGGAGATAACTATCATGCCCAAGATTTCAAAATCTTTACCAATGCTTTCTAGGTTCCTTCTGGTATTGTTTGTGTCCACGTGAACTGACAGAAGTGGATATTAGTTATCTGGTTGGATAAATCTTGGGAGAGTGTGTGTCATATCCTAGATACATGCCTCAGAGCAGAGCTTTCTATTGTTATTAGGTCAACCAGGAACTGCTCAGTCCCTGAGCTCTCTGCTGAGAGTCACTGTCCACCCCTACCTTTCTCTCTTTCCTTTGACCTTTAATGAGATGATCTGGCAGCACCTGTAGATCCACAGACTCATTCCTGAGAGAGAGGAAGGGAGGAATGGAAAAAGCATTTCTTTAATGCCAATCATGGGTCAGGCATTCTAAGTGCTTTATCATTTTTATCTCATTTGACCTTTACATTATCTTCATTTTTACAGTTGAGGAAACTGAGGCAGATAGTTAAGTGACCTGCAAAGAGTTAGTTTCTGAATCCAGGATTTGAATTCAGGTCTTCTTGAGTCTAGGTTCTGTGCTCTATCCATTGTAACACTTAATTACCTAGAGGTCAAACAGCAACTGTTCCAAAGGGTCCATCTTCATCCTCTTCTGGAAGAATCTTCTATTTGTTTCCTAGTTTCAAATGTTCATTGATCCTTCTTTCCTTTCTTCTATGGGTCACTCTCTTCTACCCCCTTCAGCCTCTTGACACAAAGAAGGCTATCCCTAGACTTCAATGGATTCTTTTTTTTCTACAGTTGTTTTCATGTTTATTCATCAAACATTTCTTGAGTGCCTGTGATGTATGTGCTTGGCATGTCATGGTCTTCTTAAATTATGAAGGACAACAATTGATTGTGCTAGGTACTAGGCACTAGGCAGACTTTTTTAACCCTGGAGGTCTACAGACCCTCTGGATAGATCTTTTGGGGGGGAGAATGTCTGTGAATTTGGATGAGAAAAATTATCTTTTTTAAAAAATCTAATTGTCTTTGGCAACACAATAGATAGAGTTCTAGGTCTGGAGTCAGAAAAACCTGAGTTCAAAATTAGACAGTCACTTACTAGCTGTATGACCCTGTGAAGTTATTTAAGCTAGATCTGTTTTATTTCTTCCAGCCTCACTGGAATGTTGTTAAGGATGCAATGAGGTTATATTTGTGAAGTGCTTAGTGTAGTATATGCTTACATGTTTGTTCCCCTTTCTACCTTTTATTTTATATATTTAAGAGCATTATTCTGGAAAGGGTTCCAGAATCAGGTATCCACAGCAGTCTATAAAAATTACTGCTCTATGATACAGACAAAAATGAAACAGAAGGAAGACAATAGTCCTCTCTCTCCTCCACCTTCTCCTCCATTCCTCCTTCCTTTTCTATCTCATTCGCTTCCTCCTCTGACTTCTGCTCATTTTCTCCTCTTCCTCTTTGTCCTTTTCCATTTCCTTCTTCTACTCTTCCTCTCTCCTCCTCTTTCTGTTTCTCCATCTTCTCTGCATCCTCCTTCTGCTCCTCAGGTCCTTTCCCTTCAGTTCTTCATATTCATCTCTTAAAAGCCCTACCTCTCTGTTTAAGGCTCCATTCAGGCAATACCTCCTTCTATGTGAAGCCTTTCCTGATCTCTCTAGTTGTTATCTTTCTCTTTCTCTTGAAATGACTTTATCTGTACTTTTAATTTATTGTTATTTCTGCTGTAAATCTCTTTTGTAGAATGACTTGAAGGCAGGGACTATTTTTGTCTTTGAACCCTCAGTGTCTGATAAACAGTAGGTGCTTAATAAACTATTGAAGAAAATTGTTGGGTCAAATTGAAATTGAAGGTGGAGGAAGAGCTGAAGGAGGAGAAATACTGAAATATGGTATGAGGGTGGGGGTGGGGGTAGGGCAGTCATCTTGGACAATTTTTCAAGATCTTTCAAATCTCTCACTTTCTTTGTAATTCTTTCTTTAGTTGGAGTCCTCGCTTCCTTCTCTCACATGATTTTCTCAACATGAACACAGATAAGTAAATTCAAGATAATCTGAGGAGAAGCTACTAATGGTTTTGAGAGATCTTGGTCCACTTTCTGAGAAGCAGGACACAAAAATAGTTGAACAAAGAGTAGTTATTAAAAGTTCTATGTCAATTTGAATGAGTGAATGAAAAAGTAATTATTATATGTCGAGCACTTGGGATAGAAATTTTTAAAAAGCAAAGATAATTCCTGGATTCACCCCCCCCCCCCCCCCCCCGCAGCTTATGTGCTATTGGGAGGCTAGGGAGAGCACACAAAAGGGAATGGTGACCCATGAGTCAGTTAAAAGCAGTTTTTAAATTCATTTTTATTTTCATTACCCAATTTTCTCCTTTCCCTTTTTCTCTCCCCCCACCCATTAAGAAAGCAAGAAAAACAAAGCCTATTATAATCATGTGTAGTTAGATAAAACAAATTCTCACATTAGTTAAATCCCTCCCAAAATAAAAGAAAAGAAAGGTAAGAAACTATGTATGTGAGTTCATCAGTTCTTTATCTGGGGGTGGGCTCCATGTTTCATCGGGAGTCCTTTGGAGTTGTGGTGGGTCATTGTGTTAATCAGAGTTAAGAAGTCTTTCAATGTTAATTATCTTTACAACAATCTTACAGCATAATATTCTATCACATTTATAACTTGTGATTCCCCAACTGAAGAATATCCCCTCAGTTTCCATTTCTTTGCCACCACAAAAAAGAACTGCTACAAATATTTTTTGTACATACGGATCTTTTCCCTCTTTCTTTGATCTCTTTGGAGGTAGTATCTAGTAAATGTACTGGTGAATCAAAAGATATGCAGAGTTTTATAGCCCTTTGAGCATAGTTCCATCTAATTCTCCAGAATGGATGGATCAGCTCACAACAGCAACAACAATGCATTAGTTTCCAGTTTTCCCATATTCCCTCTAAAGCCATCATTTTCCAATTTTTTTGTATTAACCAATCTAAGAGATGTGAAGTGGTACCTCAGAGTTGTTTTAATGTGCATTTCTTTGATCAGTGGTGATTTAGAGATTATTTTATACGCCTATAGATAGCTTTGATTGTCTGAAAACTACTTGTTCATATCCTTTGACTATTTATTAATTGGGAAATAACATGTATTTTTATAAATATGACTCAGTTGTCTATATGTTTGAGAAATGTGGTTTTTATCAGAGAAAATTCTCCCAGTTTTCTGCTTTCCTTGTAATTTTTGGATATATTGATTTTCTTTGTGTAAAACTTTTTAATTTTATATAATCAAAATGATCTATTTTATATTTGGAAATGCTCTCTATACTTCCTTTGTTCCTAAATTCCAAAGATCTGACAGATAAACTATTCCATGCTCTTTTACTTTGCTTATGGTATCACTTTTTATGTGTAAATCAATTACTCATTTTGGCTTTATGTTGTATGTGAGATTTTGTACCTTTTTTCTAAGCTGTTCATTCTCTTTTTTATCTTTCTTCCATAACTTTTGATTCTTTCCCCTCTTATTTCTCTACTGTTTGATTTTTTTCTTTTCTCTACTCTTATTTGGTTTAAAAAAATTTTTTTTAGCTCTTTAAATTTGCTTTGACTCTTCTAGGAATTCTTTTTAAAAATGTTTTGTTTATTCAACTAAGTTTTCAACAATCATTTTTTAAAAATTTTACTTAAGGCAATGGAGGTAAGTGACTACCCAAGGTCACACAGCTAGGCAATTATTTAATGTCTGAGGTAAGATTTGAACTGAAGTCCTCCTGACTCCAGGGCTGGTGCTCCATCCACTGCACCACCCAGCTGCCCCTCAAGAATCATTTTTTTGCAAGGTTTTGGGTTTCACATTTTGCTCCCTACCTCCTTTCTCTCCCCCTCCCCTCCCCCTCCCCCTGACAGAAAGCAACCTAATATAGGCTATACATATATAATCATGCTAAACATAAATCCATATTACTCATGTTGAAAAGAAGAAACAAATCGAAATGAGAAAAATCCTTAGAGAGAAAAAACCCCATAATATATAAGACAACTTTTAAAAATTGAAGATGGTAAACTTTGACTTGTATTTAAACTCCAAAGTTCCTTCTCTGGAAATGGATGATATTTTCCATCACAAATCTTTTAGAATTGTCTTTGATTATTTTACTGCTGAAACGAACAAGGCCATCAGAGTTAATCATCCTCTAGTGTTGCTGTTAGCATGTACAATGAATGTTCTTCTAGTTCTGCTCACTTCACTTGGCATCAGTGCATGCAAATCTTTCCAGGCTATTCTGATATCCCTTCCCTCACATTCATATACCACAGTTTGTTCAATCATTCCTTAATTGATGAGCATCCTCTAAATTTCTAATTCTTGCCACTACTAAAAGAACTACTATAAATATTTTTGTACATGTGGGTCTTTTACTCTTTTTTGGTGTTCTCTTTGGGACAGACCTAGTAGTGATATTGCTGGATCAAAGGGTATGCACAGTTTTATTTATTATTTATAATTGAATAATTCCAAATTGCTCTTCAGAAAGGTTGGATCAATTCACAACTTTATCTTCTAGGACTTCTTTTTGGACTTGGGTCCAAGATGAATTTATGTTTGAGGCTTTGCTTATAAGGTTTGGTGTGTTTTTTTGAATCATTTTTTTTTCTTCTGTGTTTGTGTCTTAAGTTTCCCTGCCACCACAATTGCTCTCTGTGGTCAGGTTCTTGCTTGTTTCTTTGCTTGCTTGCTTGCTAGCTTGTACACCCCTCCAGCTTCCTTCTTGACTTTGGACTTTACGTTAGTGTTGGACTCTGCATATTTCTGGGGTGGGAGAGATATCTAACCTGAACTTTTATCCCCTTACATCCTTCTGCTGTTTTCACAGCTGTGATTGGGGGCCTACTAGCTGTTGTTATTTCCAAAACATCAAGTTCCTGTCCCAGGTCTGAGTTCATTGACTTGTTTCTAGTTGGGAATTTCAGCAGGTTGTTGCTTGACTCATGTACTATTGGGAAGCTCTGCAGGTTCAGAGGGCCTGAACTGATGATGACTTTTTTTGATCTGGGCTCTTCTGAGATTAGAGCCATACAGATATCAAAATTCAAGATTTCTCTCTAAACCTTGTTATAGTGCTAGGTCACTGTTTTTCTCTGCTTTGGATAATGGAACCCAGCACTGGATAGTGGAAAACAGAGACACCAGATAGTCCCCATCAGTGCGCCCAACATTTGCTGAAGGATCCCCTAGAATAGCATTCAGGTGCCCTCTCTCCATTCTCAGTGCTGGAATGTTCCCTCCAAGAGCTAGGGTTTCGCAGTTATCAACTGCCCTTCCCAGTCCCATAGACTTCTATATCCTTCTTCCTAAGCTACTCTGGCTTTGAAAAATAAAACGTTCACGGTCACTTCTTGGTTTTGAGTTCTTTTGAAAATTGTCAAGAAGGTGTGGGGGGAGGAGCTAAACTCAACAATCACCTACTGAAGTGCCTACTAGAGATTAAGCCCTGGGTTAAGCCCTGGGGATACAAAGAAAGGAAAGAGATGTTCTCTGCTCCCAAGCAGCTCTCAAGTCAATATGCAAACAATATTTACAAACAAGATCTAAATAGATACATTGGAAATAATCTCAGAGGGAAGGCACCAGGATTCAGGAGAGCTAGGAAAGGATCTATCTAGAAGGTGGTACTTGAGCTAAGACATGAAGGAAGCCACTGGAAACAAAGATGCTGAGATGAAGGAGATCATTCTGGGATTGGGCACAGCTGGTGAACTTGGCGTTCAGACATGGAGTCTCTTGTTCAGAGAACAGTATTCCTAGATAACAGAGAATGTGAAAGGGACTAATGTATAAAGAGACTGGAATGGGAGGAAGGGACCAAATTATGGACTTTCAAAGTTTGAAAGATTATGGGGGGGGGGTGGGTTAGGGTGGTCAGGGTTGGAGATCTTAAGGGGATAATTCTAGGGGCCTGAGATTCCTCTGCTATTTAACATTTGTCACTGATTATAGATGAGAAGCATAGGTAGTCTGCATATCAAATTGGGAAATATTATATTATATAATAGACACATTAAATGACAGTCAGGTCTGAAATAATCTTGACAGTTTAAAGCATCAGGCCCAATCTAGTGAAATGAAAATGAACTGAGATAAATGTGTTTTATACTTGAGTTCCCAAAAACTCAATTCTGTAAGTATAACATGGCATCAACATGGCTGGGCAATGGCTTATCTCAAAGAGACCTAGGGTTATTAGTTGACTGTCAGCTTGATATGAGTCAACAGTGTATTCGGATTAGGGAAGTTCTGGTACCCTGCCCTAGTCCAACCATACTTGGGGGGGTGTCATGTTCAGTTATGGGTACTGAATTTTAGGAAGAGTATTTATAAGATGAAGAGCCTCCAGGGAATCAAGATGGTGAAGAAACCATAGATTTAAAGGAAGGGACTTTACAAAGCTATATAATCCAATTTTCTCATTAATCACATGAGGAAGCTGAAACCTAATGAGGAAAAGTAATTTCCTCAAGGTCATATTGATAGTAAGTGGAAGGTCCCATGGGGTTTTTTTGTTTATCATCTCTGTGTAGATGACTTCTGGATCTTTATATCTAGCCCCAGTCTCTCTTCTAAGCTCTCAGTTTGCATCACCAATCTCCTATTCAAACTGGATATTTAGTAGGCATCTCAAACTCAGAATGTCTCAGACAAAACTCATCTTTCCTCCAACCTCATCCCTTCTCCTAATTTCTCTTTTTTTGCTATGGACAGTACGCCATCCATCCAGTCTCCTAAATTCACAATTTTTGGATACCCAGTGTTTAGTGATACAGACTGGCATGTGGAAGATGCTTATTTACTAAATGTGTGTTGAATTAAATTTAAACAGGACTTGAGGAGAGCCTGGAAGCAGAGAGGCCAATTATAAAGACACTGCAATAGTTCAGGTGAGGGAACCTGAGTGAGGGTGCTAGTCTTAAGAATGGAGAGATGAGAATGAATGCTAGAGACATTGAGGAGGTAGAATTGAAAGAACTTGGCTTGGATAGAGAACCTAAAGAAAAATGAGGAGTCCTTATTTAACTCAGAGACAGTTAAAAAATTAATATCCCAAAAACATAGGTCTGACATGTCCTTCCCCTTCTCAAGAAGCTTCAGCAACTCCCTATTGCTTCTAGGATAAAATTCCTTCTTTTTGACATTTAGAGCCCTCCACAAAATGGCAATAGCTTCTCTATGTAGACTTATTTCATATTAACCCCTATATGCATTCAGTGTCACAAATTGCTATTCCCACATATCTAGGTGTACGTAAACTAGGGGCCCTGGATTTCATGTTTATGTTACCCTTCCAGTCAATAAACTCCAGGTTCTTTCTCTCCCTTCTTTGATCGAATATACAATTCTGTTTGGAGTTCAAAGTCCTTTATAACCTGGCCCCTTTCTACCTCTCCAGGTGAGACTGGCAAGGAGTAGTTCTCATCAGATAACAGTGGCTTGGCAGTACCAAGCATGAACAGTCCTCCCTTCCTCTACACGAGTGTTGGTTACATATTCTATGTGTGTGATATTTTGGTCATATAGATTCTCTAACTTGTCTATGCTTTCATGCATCTTTCCTGTGTTCATTCTTTTCCACTGATCTGATCAGGCTTGCATTTGTGGGAAAGTATACCTCAGATTTGTGAGGGAAACATTTTATGACTTTTCTTCTTTCTTTCATTCCTTCTTTCTTTTTTTCTCTCCTCCCTTCTTTGCTTCCTTTCTCTCTCTCTCTCTCTCTCTCTCTCTCTCTCTCTCTCTCTCTCTCTCTTATCTATCTATCTATCATCTATCTATCTATCTATCTATCTATCTATCTATCTACCATCTAGACTAGAAGTATAAAGGCTTTTACAAGTCCTATTTCATGACTGATAGGCATGGGTACTTTTATTCCTTTTCTGACCCCTCCTTAGGTAACCTGGTGCTCCCCCCATACCTTCCTTCATTCTTGCTATGGGGACCTACACCATGATGATGCAGAATCTGGGTCAGACACTCAATGGGCTTAGGCCATTGCACCTCAGAACTCTCAAGCTCAAGAGATCTGGTTATATGCTTTTCTTGGTATATTATTAAATTAACTGCATTCGCTTTGAATTGTGTAAGACACAGTGGGTTAAGCTGTGTCTGGGGGACCCAAGTGACACCCTTATGTAACTACATCTATTTTGCATCCACTTCTTATTTATATATCTGCATCCATGTGGCATACCCCCTCCTCATAGAATACACGTTCTCTGAGATCAGGAACTCTTTCGATTTTGTTTTTGGTTTTAGGGCCTAGGATGGCCAAGCCTTGTGGATAGGAGGTACTCTTGATATGAATTTAGCTAAATTGATTAGAACAATGTGTCAAGGAATCATGAAGGAATTTAAAATGTTACCCAATGTCTGCAGCTGAGTCTGTGATAGATTTTTTTGGAAGTCTGGGGAAATCGATTGACCTCAGAATAAAATTTTTTTAAAGGATAAAATAAATGTATAAAATAAAATATACAGGATTACAAAGTAAACCAAGTATATTGGCACATATTCATGGGCCTCAGATTAAGGACTCCAGAACTAGTTCAACTTGATAATTTTATAGTTGGGGAAACTGAAACCCAGGGAAGAAAAGGAATATAGCTAAGGTCACAGAGAGCACTAGCAGGGCTGGAACTCCAGACCCTCCCCAAACATTCCCCATCCAGGGCTTCTTTCTTACTAAGAGAAAGGAAATTCATGCTATTGAGGGTCTTTCTTGACCACCCTAGGTGGGAAGAAGAGAGAGGGAGCTGTGCCTCACTGTAGCAAATTAGGAGAACTTGGGTCTCCACTACAGAATATAGCCACAGGCAAGCTCCATTTCTTTCCTCCTGGCACCCTCTAGCGGCCGCTGCCTCAGGAAGGGAAGCCCACAATACATTTATTTATTTATTTATTCATTTCTTTTATTTATTTATTCATTCCTTTTAATTAATTAATTAATTTATCTATCTATTCATTCATTTATTTATTTGCTTTAAATTCCAACACGAATCAACCAAGGGGAGTCTACTTTCAGAATCTGTGACTTGGGCCTGGTTATTGGGCCAAGAGTATTAACGGCATTTGAGCTGGGAGGGATTTTAGAGTCCAGGTGGTCCCTCTTCCTGTCATAGATAGGGAAATGTGCTGAAAGAGAATTGGATCTTGGATTCACAATATTGGAACTGAAAGGAAACCTCTAGCCCAACTGCCCTCATTTTACAGATGGGGAAATGAAGGCCCAGAAAAGGATAATGACACACTAGCTCCCCTCCACACACTATGATATAAATGACAGGTCTTCAAATTGAAGTCTTTCTCATGTACCATATTACCTCTGAAGGGATAGATAACTAACATGTCTTATTTTTGAAGAAGGTCCTGATATCAGGGAGGAGATGGCATGACAAACACATGAATTGGATTTGAATGGGGGGATGGGGCTGTGCTAAGTCACCAGCCTCACTTTCTCCTCCAGAGCCATCTGGGTCCAGTGGTCAGACATGAAGCAGGATGATTGAAGATGGCTCTGGATGTGAGGCAATCAGGGTTACATGACTTCCCCAGAATCACATAACTAGTAAGCATCAAGTCTCTGAACTCAGGTTCTCCTGACTCCAGGGTTGGTGCTCTATCCATTGCACCATCTAGCTGCTCTTTTCTGGCTCACACCTCACAGGTATCCTGACTCCTCACACATACTCACTGCATGCATCCAGTCTGATAACAGAGTTTTGTTTTTACCCCTACAATATCTCCCTTATGCAGCTTCTTCACTCTACTCAAACTTCTGATACCCTAGGCAGCCCTCCTCATCTCTCACCTGGACTATAACAGTAGCTAGCTGGTGGGTCAGCCTGCCTCCAGTCTTTACCCAAACCAGTCCATCCTCCACTCAGCTGACAAAGATTTCCCTAAATCACAGGTCTGAACAAGTCATTCTGTTACCTTGAGGCCCAAGTCTTCTCTTTGGCTTTTAAAACCCTTCAGTCTGCATGTCCTGTTTTCTTACATTTTACAATTCACTGTTGGTGGTCTTGCCAAACCTCAAAGATATTCTATCTCCAGACTCTGTACTTTTGTACTGGCTACTCCCAATTCCTGGAATGCCCTTTCTTCTCATCTCCAATCTGATGATTCAGCTTAGTTCTGCAGGTCCTCCTTCCAGTTCCCTCCCCACCTCTCCCCCATCCTGGTACCTTCCAGATGAGATCACCTTTCATTGTATCAATATATATGTATATATATATACATATACATATACATATACATACATATATATACCACATATATACAATGTATACATGTATCCAATATATACATTATATATTATAGCATATAACATATATATGTATATCTTTCATAGTTTTTTTTTTTGGTATGTTGACTTCATTAGAATGTAAGCTCCCTGAAGGTAAAGTGTTTTCTTTCTTTGTATCCCCAGCTTTATCAGCACAGTGACTGATACACGGTTTGCCCTTAATAGAGGCAGCTAGATGGCACAATGTGTAGCGTAGCAGACCCAGAGCCAGGAAGATGAGTTCAGAACTGGCTTTAGAGACCTCCCAGCTGTGTGACTCTAGGCAAGTTACTTACTGCCTGTCTTGTTTTCCTATCTATAAAATGAGGACGATAGGAGCACCTACCTTCCAGTATTGAAGACAAAATGAGATTTAAAGTATTGTGTAAACCTTGAAGTCCTCTTTAAATGCTATCTATTAATATTTATTGATTGATTTGGATGAAAGGAGGGCTGTGGGGAATACCTTTAAAACCTGGGACCCAACACTTTCTGCCACAGTCCTGAGAAATAAGGTCATTGTTGGCTTGTCCTGCTCAGGGTAGAAGTAACGGGAAGCAGCAGATGGTGGTTTCCCTTCAGGAGAAGCATGAACGCTTCACAAGGTAGGGGGTTCCCTGACCCGATCTCTTCCATGACCACTTGTCAGTGCTCCTTCTCAGGCGATTCTGGTTGCCGATGTCCCTTTTGCAGCTGTAACTCATTCATCTGAACCTCATTTCCAGGGCAGAGCCCAGTTGCTCCAGACAATTTCACTCCTCCCATTTCTAGAAGTGACTCAAAGTAATCCTAAGATCAGAGAAATAATAGAGTTGGAAGGGAATTATGAGGTCTCCTAGTCCAAGGGGTGTCCAACTCAAGATAGAAATGGGGCCATTACTCCACACAAAAAATTCCCAAGGGCCACATAACTTTTAAAAATTACATATTGCCTTTTATTTCATTTTAATCTAGTTCTAGAACATTCAGGAATGCTGTGGGCCACAAGCCACAGGCCTGGTTCCTCTGTTCTTGTTCATTCCTCTCACTTAGTGGCTGACAGCCTGTATTTCATTACAACTCTGTGAATTAGTTGATATAATAACTGCCCCCATTTTAAAAACTTGCCTATGGGCCACATAGTACAGGCAGACAATCACCTGAAGTGGAGGAGAAAGGAACCACTGAAGAAGGGATCTTCCAATTCTTTGAATCTGTGGCTTCGGTCTGAGGTGACCCAACTTGACTCCTAAGGTCCTTTTTTTAACCGTTAAAAAATCTAGGATTCTGTCAAAAACTGGAGAAGGTACAATAGGCAGACTTTGTCCTCTGCAGTGTTAGCTGCTTTTGGACTTTATTCCAAGTTTGAGGTGATTAAGTCTCAACCTGTCAATAATGCTCACCCATTCCTACTGATTTATCCCTCTGGAGCCAAGAGTTGAGTCCCTTTTCCAGGTAGCATCAGTGACTTGGGTAAAGGCATGGACAGGATACTCAAGTCCCTGTACTTTGCTCAGGACAGAGCTGGGAGGTATACCTGCCATGATGAATCCACAAAACACTCTGCAGGATAAAATGGATCAGATTTAGCTGGAGTAAATGAAAGGTCTTGCTCCTGAGTTCACAAGAACCAACTGCACAGGTATAGGATGGAGGAGGTGTGGCCAGAAAACCACATGTGAAAGAAAGAACAAAACTGTCTTAGTGGCTGCCAACTCTGCAAGTCATTCTGAAGAGACTCTTCTTGTCCTATGGAGAGTCCACAGATCTTGGAGTCAGCAGACCTAGGTTTGAGTTCCAGCTCTGCCACTTCCTAGTTATGTGAATGGGTGAGAGTCATTTGAACATGATGAATCTTTGCCACTGAGAGAGAGAAGGTTAATACAGCACCCACTTCATAAGGTAGTTGTGAAGGTCAGAGGTTAGGCATTTAAAGCACCCTATTCCCACCAAACACTGCCAGGGTCAGACTCTGCCTGGTTCATTTTCAGAAGTTTCATTTTAGAAAGGGCATGGACAAACCAGCAAATGCACAAGAGAAAGTGAGCAGGAGGAAGGGGATTGGAGATCATGCCATATGACAACCAACCAAGAAAACTAGGAATGTTTGGTCTGGAATGGAGATTTTTTTAGTCAGAGGTATGATTGCTCTCTTCAAGCTTCCAGTCCACTAAGCATATATTTAGCACCTAATATGTTTGGGAACCTAAGCCATGAGGAAACAAAGTGAACACATTCCCTGCTCTCAAGTATGGACACAGGTTAAATATACTTTTTACCTGTGAGAAGGCACATTGATGACTAAGGGCATGCTTTTGGAGCATACCACCTGAGCTGAGCCTTGAAGGATGCTCAGAATTCCTGGAGGTAGAGATGAGGAGGGGCCACATTGCTGCCATGCAAGAGCACAGGATCTATGGATGTTATTTTGTTCATCTTCCTCTTCCTTATTTTACAGTTGAGGAAACAGAGGCCCAGAGAGGTTAGTCACTTAAGTCTCAAGGTAAGCTGTAGAGCATGGATTTATATGGAGGCCCTCTGACTCCTGAGCCAGGCCTAATTCCACTACACCTTGTAAAGTTCAGGGAGAAGTCATCAGGTTAGCTTGGTTGTAATGCAGAGCGTGAGATGGATAATGTGAAATAAGTCAGGAAAGGTAGGCTAGGGAGTCAGATTGTGAAGGGTTTTAAATGCAAAGTTGCAGTTTATATGTATTGTATGGGGCATCAGAGAGCCATGGAAGATTGTTGAAAACATAGGAGTGAAGTGGTTAGACGTGGTCTTTAGGATGATTATTTTGGCAGTTTTGTAGGGGGCAGAATGGAAAGGAAAGACTGGAAGTTGGGAGTCCAATCAGAAAACTTTCAATAACACAAGACAATAAAAATTCAGTAATTCAAAAAAGAAGACCTAAACTTGAATGGTGATCATGGGGATAAAGAGAAGGGAAAGAAGAGATGTGGAGACAGAATCAACAAGACTTAGACCCTTGGTGAATGGGAGGATGGTAGTAAATTCAACAAAAGGAGAAAAGTTTGGAGTATTAAGGTTTAGGCAAAGAAACACAATTCTATTTTAGACATAATTTGACATGGCTATGGTACATTTCAGATGGAGACAACAGTTACTGATGCAGGAATGGAGGCCAAGAGAAATTGGCCCTGGAAATATAAAACTGTACAGAAAAAATAATTGAGCCTATTGGAGAAGAGATCAGAAGGTAGAGAAGTGGGCCCATGACAAAACCTTATTAGTCACCTATATTTAAGAGTAGGGCATACTCAAACAGGTGAAAGAATGAGAAAGTAGGGTCACAAAAACCAGAGGAGAGAGAGTAACTAGGAAGAGGGAAGTGATCAACTATAAATGTTGCAAAGGAAAATAATACTGAAGACTGAAAATAGGTCATCTCATTATCAAGATTAGATCCTTGGTAACTTTGGAGAGAATAAATTTAGTTGTGTGGTGAAGTTGGAAGCCAAACTGTAAGGGGTTGAGAAGTGAGTGGGAGGCAATGTGTGTAGAGGAAGTGGACATAATGTGTGTGTGTGTGTGTGTGTGTGTGTGTATGTGTGGAGGGCTTCTAGGAATCTGTGAAAGGGAGGGGAGAGAGATAAGATGATAGCTTGAGGTTATGGTAAAGTCAAGTGAAGGTTTAAGGATGGGGGAAACTTGGGCATATTTCTTGGTAGCAGGGAAGGAAGGAAAAGAGAGGGCAGGGGAAGGGAGCAAGGGATGGATGGAGGGAGGGAGGGAGGGAAAAAGAGAGAGAGAGACATAGAGAGACAAAGACAGAGAATGACAGAGGCAGACAGAAGGTGAAAAGTTAGGGATTTCAGGAGCAATTTGCCAGAGGAAGTGAAAAGGATAATCTCTTCTCTAGCAATTAAAAGCATGGGTGGGTGGGGGGCAACTAGGTGGCAGAGTGAATAGAACACTTGTCCTGGAGTCAGGAGGACCTGAGTCCAAATCCAGCCTCAGACACTTAATAATTACCTGTGTGACTTTGGGCAACCCCATTGCCTAAAATAAAAAAAAATTAAAAAACATAGGAGGAAAGAATGAGAAATAATGTAGAGGGGTTCTGAGATGGGGGAAAGGGAAGTTCATAGCATATGCAGAATGAGTCTCTGCTTAGAGGTGGGATGTAGTGAATTTAGAGAGGAATTGCTTTCTGTTGATGTCACTGAGGGCCTTCTGACTGGGCTAGCAGAGGTTTGGAATAGCCGATATAAAGATTTAGATAATCAGTTACATTAGACTAAAAGAATCACTGAGTAGCAGTGAAGGAACGTTGAGATTAGCTACCATATTTGTTATGGGCTCATTTGGCAGGGTTGAGAAGCTTATAAGCAAAGGCTGACCCAGGAGTCTATGGCTTAACTAGGAAACTATAGGGAAGAAAATGAGACAAGGAAGAGGAGGAGGGGTGACTGGAGTTCTGAGCCCAAGGTCTGGGAGGCATGGCAGATAGGAAGCTGTAGGGATTCAAGCTTCACAGACTGATATAATGAAAAATTCCTAAAAATTGAGCACTATCTAGGAATGAACAGGACTTGGGAGGTTGAGAACTTTTTCTTTTGGAGGTGTTTAAGCAGAACTGAGCCCACCACTTGTCATGGATGCTGCAGACAGCCCTCCTGTTTCAAATACAAGCTGGATTAGATGTGAGATCTGGACGAGTAACACAAGATCACTTTTGGCATTAGGACTTGCTGGCTTTGACTGAAGGCAGCAGTCATGCCTCCCTGGACCCAGGCTGACATTTCTAGCTCTCAACAAGACTAATCTTTTTGGCTGGACAGCTGAGACTCATCCAGCCAATTTCAGCAGACAAAATAGATTTGAAATCTGCATTTAATGCAATATTGACCAATATGCACTACAGTTGGGTGGCAATAACAGTAACTGAATTGGCATTAACAAAACATACAGCATTTTCATTTACAGAACACACTCTATTCTTGCAGTTTCCAGGAGCATCTTCAGAAACCCCTGGGCCAAAGACTTCTCTAGAACATCACGACGTCAGATTCACAAGGACAGATGAAAGTAGACTGGGGTGGGAGAAGGGACCTAATGTCTCACCTCTCAAGCCCCTCCTAACAGGATAAATACAACATACAGCTCGTCTTCATCACACTCGTCAGCCATCAGCCCCCCAGCAGAGCTAGAAAAATACTGTTCTGGTTTGTAAAACTAATAGAATGGCACATGGTGTGTAAGGGGACTCAGAGCCAGGGCCCCAGTCTTGTTCCAATACATCCAAAATTTAAGAGTCAGTGGACTGGAAAAATAAAATAAAATTAGTCAGTGGAGCCCCTGGAGTGAAGGCACACACAGCCTGTGAACCTTTTGGCATGGCTGTGACCAAAAGGGGCAATGGATTTTGAAAGAGTCCACAGGATCTTCAAGATTCAACTAAACTAAAAAAAGGGAAATTCAATGAGCTTTTCTATTTGGCGTCTCTGGCAAAACTACACAAAATCAGTAACCATAGTCTCAAGTACAACTTCATTTTCTTTATATTTAAATTCATCCTTAAGAGCTCTATGTGGTGTTTTGGGGTAGGGGAGGAGGGTGGGTAGCATGATTGTAGGTCACTTCACTACCCTGACAATGTCTTGGAAAAACAAGTTCTGACAGCCTGAAAGCAGGCAGCATGTGCTCTATAAACATTCAGTGCTGGCCTTCCCTGTATCTCACTCCCTATTAGAAAGACATATTCCAGTCTCTCAGATCTGAGGAATAGTTTTGGAAGCAGATGTGCTGTGGCGAGAATCAGGGTGAATATCCATGCATTTACCTCCAAAGTTCTGCCTGATGATGCCCTTCACAATGAGCTAGATCTCAAAGGACAAACTTCTATATTTCTACTTGATGCTACTTCATTGGTACCTTTACCATATTTCCAGTAAGATGATGACTCACCTAGCGGTTATTTTGGCAAATCTAACACCATCCTTTTTTAGTACCACTGAGCTAAAAATCACATCAGAAAAAGGTATTTTATCTAAAATGGGGCTTTTATGTCCTTCCATAATTGGTTTGGGTTGGCATAAAAGGGAAATTCTAAGATTATTCCTGTGTTCCTGCCTATTTTGGACAAAGTGTGACTCTTTAATTTGAACAGCTGGTAACAGCAGAAACAAGGTGTACAAATGATGAAAAGATATCCACACAGTCATGGTCATGTAATATAAAGCTGGGTGTCAAAGTCAATAAATATCTATTTAATTCTCTCTCCTCAGTTTGTTCAGATTTACCGAAGTCACCACTGAAGACAAGACGTTGACAGTCTTCAGTACCACAATAAATTCCTACCAACAAATTCTAGGCCTGAAGATCACGGGTCATCTGGGTTGGCAGAAAAACCTCATTGTGTTCGTAGTTGATAGTCTACAAGAGAGAGAATTGAGAACTGAGATGAGCTTCTAAGTTCACTGTCAATTGCCATTTACCTCCTCCTGTTTTTTTACTCTCTCCTTTTTAGCAGATTAATGAAATACAAATATAACCAAACAACAAGTGTTTTCAAACAGTAACCAAAGATTAAAGCAGCTCTTAGTATCATTCTACCTGTAAGGGCTTCCCACTCATTTCTGTCCTATGAAACTGGGAACTTCTTGTAAATTTTCTAAATTTCCTAAATTTTCTGGAGCCGATAATGACATTTAATCTGTGTCAATACAAAATCTTTCTCACTCAAAAAAAAAAAAGACAAGTTAAGAAAGGGTGGGGATCCTGGATAATGGAATAAAAGGGGGAGAAACCAGACTAATGTCTGTATCTCACTGTTCTATACTAGGGTATGGAAAAACCAGGAGTTAAGATGGAAAAAAAACTTTGATGGATCTATGATTTTCCTGATAGTTACTCCTTTTAGTGATACAGATCATGACCAGGTCTTTCCTTCTAATCCTGAGAAATTCTTATGCATATACTGCCTTTAAATCCTTTATAGGAGATGTACTAAATGTGCTAGAAGCTCTTTTTCTAGGTTTGTAAACACAACATGGATACCATTGTAGCCCGTATGCTTGTCCATCTATGTATCTTGCTCTCCCAACATGACAGGCCCACCTTCTTTTCTGGATGATCTATTTACATCTGCTGGATGATATATTTTTCACTATTTCTCATGCATGTCATGTTTGGTAATATATTGTAACCTACTTATTCCCAACACTCATCTTTCCATTGTCCTTTTGTGTTACCAAAGTTCTGATCTATTGTCTCTAGAGTGTAATATTTTATAATTTTCATCTAAATACTATCAACAGAAAATATCTCTGTTAAGAGATGATTGTATAGGGAAACAGTTGGGACAGTTAATTTCCTAAATATACTATAACATGCTCTCTTCAGTTATAAATTCAACTAATTTTCTATCTGCAAGATGTTTTCTTTCCTTCCTTTTAAATATTTTGATAGACCTTCTCCAAATGCTTGTCCATTTGTATTGCCTGTAACACAGAACTCTTCTATGTGAAATTGGTCTGGTTCAGTGGTGTTTTGTGACCTCATTTTCATATATCCTCATCAAAGGTAGCCCATCAAAGATTTAAGTCCCAAAATGCAAAGTTTCACCATCACTGATGACTAAAATAGTTAACTAAAAATACTGGTAGAGATTTTGGTTCCATCTTATTTTTGCTTATTCATTTTTCCTCCAATTAGTTTCATCTACAAATGTGATTTTGCTTATTTAGGTCTTAGGTCAAACCTTTTGCAATCTCTTTCCTCCCTTCTATCAGTCTTAACTTTTTTTTAAATTTTTTTGCAAGGTAATGGGGCTAAGTGGCTTGCCCAAGGCCACACAGCTAGGTAATTACTGTCTTGAGGCTGGATTTGAACTCAGGTAACTCCTGACTCCAGGGCTCTATCCCCTGCGCCACCTAGCAGTCCCCAGTCTTAACTTTTTTTAAGAGGCAATCTAACTCATAATCTTCTATTATATTCCATTTTGCCCAAGTTCCTATTATTAGCTAATGTCACACTTGGCTGTCATGTTTCTTTTTGGTAAGAAGATCAAGTGTTGACAACCTGAGGAAATTTTTGGGCTCTTTTGGTTGCTTTGTTATGATGACTACTCTTGTATCAGTTAAATTTTTGTAGAAAATTTTTTTCCTTTATCCATTTTCCAGCATCAATAGCCTGTATGAGTTGAAGTTATAAGGACTTGCAATGCCTTCTCAAATTTATCCTTTCTTCTTGTTTAGTGTTGATTTTTAACACTAGTTTAACTAGTTTAACTAACTAGTTGCTCTGAATGCACATGAATAACTGATTTATCAGTGATCCTCCAACCCCAAAGTAACCAGTTATTTTCTGTTAAGAGAGGCAATTTAAAATTTGTGATGTCATTTAGTATTGTCACATCCAGCACCTTTTAACAACCTTTCTTCAAGGAGGCTTCTGAAGAGCCTCTATCTCTTTTCATTTTTGAATTCTGATAAATATACTGTTTGTCTTAGTCTTCCATGTCCATATTTGCAATGAAGTAACAGAAAATCAATATACATATAACATGTGCTGTATTTATTTGCAGGAAATTCTCCACCTCTTCATTGAATTTTTCTACTTCATTCCAGGCAGCAAATTTTGCTACAAAAACTGCAATTATCTTCTTGGAAGTCCTTTTGCTTATATTTATAATAAATACCTCAAGGTGAGATAACAAAATATTTCATGAAATCATTTTTCTTTTTGCCTCCAACTACAAAATAAAACCAATTTTACCAACTCTTTTATTCACTTCTTAAAAGAGAACATGTAAATGACCATTCCATTTTTGTGCAAGCTTCCTTGTGTTGTCTGTTATCATTGAGATTATTCTCTTTTAAGTTGCACAAAAGAGCTTAAAGACCATTAATTTCAGAGTTTTAATCAGATCATCAGTCACAAATATGTAGTGTGACTCAAAAGTCTGAAGTACATCCTTAAAATATGATCTCACTGAAAGGAAAAACAAAACAAATGGTATATTTTGATTATGAGCCATGCTTAAATTTTGTAAAAGTCAGATTAGAGAAAAAAGCATGGCATATTTTTGGGTCATACTGCTTGTGAAGCATGAAAACAATGCATTTCTTTATCTATAACCTTCCTGGAACCCGGATGGGGGGAAACTGACAGACTATTAGGTATGGAAGCCTGATTAGTGGGAAGAGTTCTAGGTAGGACAGGAACCAGTTCTGGGTTTCAGTTCTAGCTCCAGTATTTAAGGATTGTGGACAAGTCACTTCCTCTGTGAACCTATTTCCTAAAATGAGGACAACAATCTCTTAGCTTTCCAAAAGTGTTTTTAAGACAAATGAGATTAATATGTGCAAAGTGTTTTGTGAATCATACATGCTAATAAATGTAAGCTATGAATATGGGGGCGAGGTAAAGGGTGATCCTAATGTCCAAAGATCTGAGACATACCTCCATTCTGGGTGATGTACCGGACCCAAGGCAAAGCTTGGTAACCACTCTTCTCAATAATTTTCAGGTAACGCACCTACAGGACCCAAAGAGAACAAAAATATTTGCCTGGTTCTCAGGAGAATAAAAGATCACCTTTGTAGTGATAGCTTGCTTATATGTAGAGTGTAGAGTTCTTATATGTAGAGTTAAGTGAGTTACAGGACTTGAAGATACTAAGCAAATGTTTCATTGGAAACAAAGGCACAAGTATGGAAAAGCAGCCAAGCAAAGGATTCTCCTCTGTTTTTTAACAACTGACACAACCCCTTGATAATCTGCTTCAATGGGGGTAGTGGAGACATGGCCTGTCACTTAGGCAGGGTTTAGGAAAGACTCCTGGACTGGAAGCAAGGGAGCCCATGCTTTTAGCCCATTTTAATCTTGGCTCTTTCATGAGGTAGCTCCCTGGACAGACATCCAGCCAGGGACTCTCCCTCTCTGGTCTGTTTCCTCATCTATAAAATGAGAAGATAAAACTAAATCATCTCTAAGGGTCCTCCCAGCCCTGATATTCTGTTTAATAAAGGCTCTCTCAGCTTTGACTTTCTGTGTTCTACGGGCCCTCCCAACTTTGACAAATTGTGCTTTGATGCTTTCAGGGCTTTAAATTACTAAATAGTTTCAGAAGTTCTTATGTGAAACAGCTTTCAGTTTCCTCACTTTCCATCCCTGCCTCCCTTTTCCAATTAGATTTGCCCTTTTCCTTGGTGAAAGAATTTGAAGTAACAGCAAGAACCAGCATGTAACAATATGAATTCCCTCCTACACACTCCCTCCTCCCTCCCACCTCAGCCTCGGACATCATTCCCAACAACTTTACATCATCACGATAAAGACCTGTATCCCTGAGGTGGTGAAGTATGGAATTTCAAACTTGACACTTATGGGTGGTTTTCCTTCTTTGTCCTCAGCTTCAACGCTGGGCAGGCCAAAGTGAGCTCTCATTAGATACTCTTTCCCTCCCTGTGCAGAGAGGAGATAGATGAAAGAGAATACTGAAATGAAGCAAATTTAGTCAACAGTCTCACCTCAAACCTTGACCACATTTTTGGCTGGCCTAATTACTGGTTTAGAGTAATAAATTCACTGGAAAAAGTTCAAACACGAGCATACTACTTCTCACTTACAAAGCTGCATGGCAACGAGTCATTCTCTTGTACCATATTTGCTTTCAAACTTGGTCAGTTTTACCAAGTAAAATAGCTGGAGCAACGTCTGCAGCTGGTACCTGACAGAGGAGGTGGCAAGAGCTAAATATGAGTGGTGAATATATGCAGGCTCATTAAGCTAAAGATGCGGGAATGATCTTCTGAAGGGACCTAAAGTGGGCCTGGCCTGCTTTAAACACAAATCACTGAATGGCAGTCAATCAGTTGGGATTAAATCTCCTTGGTTTGGCAAAATCTCTACTAATTGCCAGTTGAGTCAGACCTCCTCCAAAGATCCAGATGACGACACTCCATGTAGAGACAACTAGATGGAAAAAGCAGAGGGGAGAACTAAAGCTTCCTAGGTGATCCCCAAAGCCTCCTGACCTAACTAGAAAAGTGGCAGCACCCTTGTGTCCCTCCACACCTGCCCTGCCCCCCCACACCTTTCCAGTCTCTGGCTCCAGTTCAGTGGAGGTTTGTGCTTCCCTTCCTAACCATGGCCAGCATGCATTTCTGTTCCAGAATTCTTTTCCATAAACCCATCCTGACCTGGAAATCTTATCCTTCTCAGTTCAAAAGTTCAGTCCAGCTATCTTCCCTCGTCCTAATGTTTCTATCCTCAGGTCTTTGAGATTCCTTGATTGTCCTTCTTTTGCATCTGTTGTCCCCAACTCTGCACTCGGTAGCTGTGCTATCCTTGCTAAGTCACTGAATCCATCTGGACCTCAGTTTTCTATCTGTAAAATAGTAAATAACTACTTCCTTCAAGAGGAAAGCTCTCTACACCTTAATGCTTTTTATTATAGTTCTCTTTCATTCTTATCTACTCACAAAACTGGAAACTTCTAGAAATCAAGAAAAGGGTCTTCTTACTACTCTCTACACACGTTCCCCTATCAGAATCTAAGCCCCTCAAGGGCAGGGGCTGGTTTTCTTTCGATATTTATATAAATTATCTCCAGCACTTAGGTAAGTGCTTCAAAATGCTTTTTCATTCATCCAACCATCTAAACTTATTTTCTTTAGCACCAATCATGACTCTGCATACAGCAGATAATAAATGTGTTGATCTGAACCTTTCTCATTCAGACTGTGGGGGAAGGGATTAGTGAAAAGCCTGACTTTTTCATTTAGAATTAATTTCTGAGTATATACAACAATAACTGACCAAGGTGACAAGATACAGAGAAGTTGGGCTATCATTAAGGACTAAACTAGTTACTCTCTTGGTGCATTTGAAAAGTTCTTGGGGAGTCTTAAAAAGGGAAAAGATGTGAGGAATGGGGCTGAATTTTCAGTTTTTAGATTGAGGAGAGGTGCTGCCAGTTGAGGCTGAAGTCCTTACTCACCGGGAAGGATTTAATCGACCAAACGATTTCACTGTTCTCTGGGACCCACTTGACATTCCCCACAGTGGTTTTGAACTTTGGCGAGTCAGCATCATTGGGTACAGGAATGTGGATCTCCACATTGTTTGCAGTCGATCTGCGTTTAAACTGGCTCTTTGCCTATAGAAAGGCCATAAACAAGCTAAGTTTTCTTAATACAGGATAAAAGCAAGATTTACCACCCCCACTTCTTTACTGCAACTTGTTCTTTGCGAGCTGTGAAGGGATATGACTGCAGCTGTGGTCAGGAAATTGGGCAAGGAGGGAAGCTTTTGTTCTGAGTAATATTATGAAAAGACTATAGGAGAATGGTATGGGGCATTTAGTAAACATTTGCCAGAAAAGTGAAATTAAATCCCTCTATGTCTGGCTTCTATTCAAGCCTTTGTGGATTAAAAAACAAACCAGATTGGGACTTGGCGTTATTTTTATCATGTGACTAAGAATAAAAGGCCTTCCTCCAAGTTCTAGCTTCAATATATATCAACTATGTGACCTCAGGTAAGTCACTTACTAGTTTACGTTAATGAATGAATAAAAGTTGTTTTGGCATTTGGTATAAATAAAGGAAACCTAGATCTGCCCTGAGGAAAAAGCAGCTGACTACAGCCTACAAAAGGATCTCCTGGGGAAGCCCAGACTGCTGCTCTGAGTCATAAGGGATTCCTTCTTCCTCTCTACTAGAGTTGCACTACTTATATAATCTTCAATCTAACTATTCCATTAGGGGCTGAGACCCATCCTGAATATCACCGAGAAGGAGCTTTCTGCCAACATGACAGCCCGCTTTTGCACAGTCTGGCTAGTTACAAAGTGATTCTCAATACAACCTGCCTCCCTGTAACTTTCATCTCAGTTGTGGTGTTCCACCTAGAATAAGTCCACTGTGTTTTTCACTTGACAGCCTGAGGGAAGCCCTGACTTCACAGCCTCCTTCCTTCCAGGCTAAACATTCCCCCTTCTTTCAACTGAATCTCATATGTCATGGTTTTGAGGTCCCTCCCCACGTAGGCAGGTACCCTTGGGCATGACTCACTTCTTGTAATCCATTAGAGACTCATTAAGTGTCCAGGGAGTGTGGCTAAGCAGAAACTGCACTGGATAGGTGACGTCAATTCAAATTCTGGCTCTAACCATTAACAGCTATGTGATCTTGGGCAAGTAACAAACTCTTCAAATTCTCCATTAGTAAAACAGAGATAATAATATATATGTACTATCTACATACAGGGTTAAGAGGAAAGCATTTTAAAGAGCTAGAGAAATGTGAATTATTAATAGTACAGGTTATAATAATAAATGTCCTCATTATACTAATTATAATCTACAGCTAAATTTATATGGATGAAATAAACTATGAGTTAACATTCCCCTTTGAAAGATAAGAAAAATTACCTAGTATTTTCAAAGCAAACTGTTCCCTACCTTACAGGACTGTTAAGAACAAAATGCTTTGTAAACCTTAAGCTGTTTCAGAAATGGGAGCTATTACCACAACTACCACCAAACCAATAAAAGAACAGTTTAAAAATAAGATCTGTGCTTTGTCTGGTGGGTAGGATCCACTTAAAGCTGGCCAGACTTCTGAAAGAGCAACTGACCTTAATCATGTACTCGATGCGGCTGTGGGAATGTTTTTCAATTACAGATTCAATCCATATCAAGGGCTTTACCTAGGAGGAGACACAAAAACCAAGAAAATGATGAGTATGAATTTAGTGTCAATTTAAAACTTTTGTCAGGAATGGTTACCTCAAAAAAATTTTTTTTTTAGGATTTTGCAAGGCAAACGGGGTTAAGTGGCTTGCCCAAGGCCACACAGCTAGGTAATTATTAAGTATCTGAGACTGGATTTGAACTCAGGTACTCCTGACTCCAGGGCCGGTGCTCTATCCACTGCACTACCTAGCCGCCCCTCAAAACTGTTTTAACACAAGCCAATATATCTAAATTTGTTTCTAGCAAGATGATGTAGGGCAGGGGAAAATTGGCAAAGCTGTTTTCACAGAGTTCAGTTTTGTATCCCCATGGAAAGGCTCAGAGCTCCATGAAGGCTGACAAATCAGAAATGAAAGATTTTCACTTAGTCACTAATTTTCTATTTGTCTATATTGCCCTCTCTGAAGAAGTCAGGCTGCCCTTTGGCTTCCTCCTTCCTGAGTACCAGGCCTACAGCCTCTACTCCCAGACCTCATGGCTTTCTTTATCCTCCTCCTCCTACTTTGGCCAAGGGGTAATGAACTCTTCCTTCAGGATATGAGAAGAAATGTTGGTTTTTGGAAAATAATAGCATATGAATGTAGAATGCCCCGCTTCCCATTTTACTCAATTATTTCACTACCAGAGGCATATTTAGAGCTATCTTATTTATAGTAACAAAAAACTGGGGAAAATGGTACCCAAGGACTAAAATGTTCAAATACTTAAGTATGGCTAAACCAGCTATGCTACAGCAATAGAACAAACTACTACTAAGCTGCAAAATATGGCAAACATATAAAGAGAAATATGGAGATTTCAAATAAAGGGGTGCAGAAAATAAAAAGTAGAAAAAATATAAATAAATGAATTATGATTAAATTTAAAAAAATCATTAGCAACAAAACAATTCAATGGTAGAAAGGAAATTGGAAAATTGGAATGGGACAAAGAGCAAGCAAACTTATTATTCTATTCAAGTTTATAGTATTAATTTTCCTCCTCTTTACTTAAAGTAGTTTGGATTTGATGGCTTTTATTGGAGATTTTATTCCATATTTTTTGTGATGAGTAATTAAATTTCTAAGAAAAATCATGTGGGGGCGGCTAGGTGGCGTAGTGGATAAAGCACTGGCCTTGGAGTCAGGAGTACCTGGGTTCAAATCCAGTCTCAGACACTAATTACCTAGCTGTGTGGCCTTGGGCAAGCCACTTAACCCCATTTGCCTTGCAAAAACCTAAAAAAAAAAAAAAGAAAAAAGAAAAATCATGTGTATGAGATTTGCATCATTCTCTATTTCACTTTTATACCCTCTCCAGAATGAGAATTACTCCAAACTGTAAATGCAGTTAATGTGACTCAATTTACCTATACCTGATAATTTTTAGGGGGGAATCGAGTTTCTGAAACCTACCAGGTTTAGCTTGCAGTCAAAACTCATGGCCAGAGCTCTCAGTTTGTTATTATCTGTCTGTTAGCTGCTTAGGCTGGAGCTTTAATATATTAATTAGAAACCATTTTCATCTAATCATTAAATTAAGCAAAGTCCTATTGGTTGGCTATCTCCCCAAAGAGAAGATAGCATACCTAAAACACTCCTTGGGACACATGGATGCCTATGTCATCTTGGCTAATAAATGGGGGAATGTTCCTTGTTTTCTTTCTCTCAGAGGATATTTTTTTACTTAGTCCTTGGTAAGGTTTTGCTTACCCTTTTAATGGTCTAAAGTTCACCACCACTGCCATTACACTCAAGCCCAGTCACACTTACGTGGGTATTGAGGCGATAAGACATCAGTTCAAACTCTCCATCAGGGGGGATGAAAGAAATTGTCCTGTCATTCTCAAAGCGGGAGAGGCGCACACACTGATGGAATTTCACATCTTCTAACTCTACTGACTTACTTTTTCCACCTGGAGGAAAGCAAGGGCAGAATGTGAGGAAAAGAAGCAACCTAGAGGACAGCAGAGAAGACAGTAACAGAATCAGAAGACCTGGGCTGGAGGCCAAGCTCAGGCACTGACAACAAAGCTACTTCTTTTCTCTGGGTCTCAGTTTCTCTCCCTGAAAAATTGGGTAAATAACTTCTGTACTACCTGCTTCACAGGGTTGTGTGAAGAAAATGTTTTGCAAACTATAAAGCACTGCAACAACTGAGCATTATTAACTAATCAAAAAATTGGTAAGGAAACAGACTTTTCCCTGTGTCTTTTTAGCAAGTTCCACACTTTACTAGCTTTGGGATCTCAGGCACAAACCAAACCTTAGTTTTCTGGACTGCAAAATGATATCTCCCTGACAAGTGGGGTGTGAGAATCAAATGAAATGTTGGATATAAAAGTCTTTGAAAACTGTAATTATGGAAATGCAAGGTAATACTATTGATGACAGTGAATAAGTATTTAAGGAAACACTGCTGTGGCTCTAGGCATACAAAAAGACAAAAGAGAACCACTGCTCTTAAGAAACTCATTGGCTAGTGGAGGAGGCAAAGTGCAGACAGCTGGATACAAGCAAGCTACAGGCAGGAGAAATGGGAAGTTATTAACAGCTACTAGATTTGGAGGAGAATGGGAAAAGTTTCTTGAGAGATAGGATTTTAGATGAGACTTATAGGATGCCAATGCTAGTGAGAAGCAGAGATGAGGAGGGAGAGAATTCCAGACATGGGAGGACAACCAGAGAAAATGCTGGGAGTGGAGCGATAGATTGCCTTGTTCAAGAAATACAAAAGCCAGGGTACACAGAGAGGATCATAGCATATACTGCATGGGGAAAGGGGAAGGAAGTGATGAGAAGTCTGGAAAGATAGGAGGAGCCAGGATCTGAAGGCTTTGAGTGTCCTTCAAACAGAATTTTAAATTGGATCCTGAAGGTCAAAGGGAGATACTAGAATTTACTGAGTAGGAAAGGGGATGGATGATGCAGTTAGACCTGAATTTTAGAAAGATCACTTTGACAGCTGAGTGTTATTTAAAGATGGACTAGAGAGTGGAGAGCCTTGAGGCTAATGAAAATGACAATTATAATAATAACAGTTGGCATTTAACTCTTGATGCTATTATCCCATCTGACTACTAACAACATTGAGAGGCTGCGATCCCTATTTTGTAGAAAAGGAAGCAGAAGCAAAGAGAGTTCAATAACTCACTAAGGGTCCCATGGTGTTGTGTGGGAGGCTATGTGTAAGACTCTCTAGCCTTCTTAACTTGTACTACATGACTCTGACTCTCGCCTCCTTTGGTGGATCTTCTTCCAGTTAAACCTTCCTGCTAATCTTGACTAGCTCCCTCTTCTCTTCTGCCTTTGCACTGAGAATTGCTGGTATCTCCAAATACCTACTGAATATCTCAAATTAGTTATCTTCTAAACATCTTAAACTTTTTTTTTTTTTGCAAGGCAAATGGGGTTAAGTGGCTTGCCCAAGGCCACACAGCTAGGTAATTATTAAGTGTCTGAGACCGGATTTGAACCCAGGTACTCCTGACTCCAGGGCTGGTGCTTTATCCACTACGCCACCTAGCCGCCCCTTATCTTAAACTTAATATGTCCAAAATTGAACTCATTTCCTCTACCCCTAAACCTTCCCCTCTTTTTAGTTTCTCCATTGTCACTGAAGGTACCACTTCTCCTCCAAGTCCCCTGGTTCATGACCTAGGAGTCCTTCTTGACTTCTCTTTCTCTCTTACTTCCCAAACCCCAAAGCCCAAACTGACCAAGGCCTGCTGTTTTCATCTCTGCAACACCTCCCACACACAACTACTCCCACTCTTCTCTCCTCTGATACCACCATCAACTGGTGAAAGCCCTCCTCACTTTGTGCCTGGACCATTGTAATGGTGTGTGGGTGGACTACTGGCCTCAAGTTTGCCCCCTACTCCAATTCATCCTCCATTAAAACTCTCCTTTACTCAATAAACTCCAGTCACTTCCTATCACTTCCAGGATCAAATATAAAAATTCTGTTTGTCATCCAAAGCCTTTCATACCCTGGCTCCCTTCTGCCTCTCCAGGTTTCTTAACCCACACTCTCTACTAAGTACCCTGTGATCAAGTAGGAATGATTCCTTAAACAAAATCTTCCACCTGACTCTGGGTATTCTCTCAGACTAGCCCCCATACTTACAATGCCCTTCCTCACTTTTCCAATTTATCCTGTCTACAGCTTATTTACACAGGTTGTTTCCACATCAGATGGAGCTCCTCAAGAACAGGGACTGGTGCCTGGTACACAGTAAACAACTTAATATATTTTATTGACTGTCTGAGAAGAATGAACATTGGACTATGACCAGAGTCCCCAGACTGGCTGAATTGCTGAATAGTAGTGTAATGTTGGCAAGTCATGTCCCTTTTGTGGGCCTCATTTCTCTCACCTGAACAAGGAATGTCTGGACTAGATGATCTATGAAGACCTTTCAAACTCTGATATTCTATGTACTTATGGAGTAAACCATATAACATATATTAAATTTCACTTATTTAGATTTAATGGTAAAGCTAATCTGAAATAGACAAAAATGTATATTATTGGCTACTTGCAAATAAATGTAGTTTCAAAATTTTACATGTATATAGCAATTTCAAACAACCTAGCAAAGGCCCAATTTTAAAGAAAAATAAAAGGGGCAGCTAGGTGGCACAGTGGATAGAGCACCAGCCTTGGAGTCAGGAGTACCTGGGTTCAAATCCAACCTCAGACACTTAATAATTACCTAGCTGTGTGGCCTTGGGCAAGCCACTTAACCCCCACTGCCTTGAAAAATCTTTAAAAAAAAAAAAAGGAAAAGAAAGAAAAGAAAAATAAAAATAATTTTTTATAAAGTGCCATCCTGAACAATTAATATATCCAAAGGGCTTGAAATCAATTTCTTGCTATGGAGAAGCAAGTATTTGCCTTAAAAATCTCATTCATATCATTTATTTGCTTAGCAAATTTTTCTTTTGAGATTAGAAAGTTTTCTTCCATATACTGCTTTCCTGGAACAGTGAGGAAGGTTTCATATTCTCCTCTAAGAATCAGAGGCTCATTCTTTTCCTAAAGAAATGGCGAAGTCCTTATACAGCAGGAGCACACTCAGGAGGAAACATGGAAAAGATCATAAAGAGGCCTTTGGTGTGGATACTCACGCCCTGTATTGTCAAAGAGAACTTTGTCGTTGAGACCCAGGCGCAGCTCTGGCATCCCTGAGAGAAACACCCTCATCTTAATGGATCCTACAATTTCACTACGAAGTACATTCCCATTGGCGCTGACCTAGATGAAGAACCAAGCAGGTTAGGCAAAATTGTTGTGGGATGGATCACAGAGAGCCTTTGTTATTACTATGTGTCAGGTATTATATATGCTGAAGATTCAAAGAAAGGTAAAAACATGGTATTTATCCTCAAGGAACAAACGTTTTCATGGGAAAAGACATCAAGCAGAAAACTGTACATGAGATCTATACAGCATAAATAGTAATCTCAGAGTGAAGGCACTAGCAATGGGGGAGAGGTGTCTGGCACAGATCTTAAGATGGTATAGAGTTTGACTATTCTGGGCTTTCAATAAAGTAGTTTTATCTCTAGGAAGTTGACCCCCAAATCTACCTCTCCAGCCTTCAATCTCTCTCCTGAGCTCTTGTCCCACACCATCAACTGTCTGCTGGACAGTCCACCTGGATGTCCACTCCACGAGTCCAAAACAGAACTCATTACGCTTTCCCTCTTCCCATTCCCTTCTCTAACTTCCCTACTTCTACTGAGCTAACACAAACTTTCTAGTAAGCCAGATTCTTCACTTTCTCTCTTTCCCAACATCCCATGTTGCCAAGTCTTGTCAATTCTGTTTCCAAAATAAAGTGACTAGTGAGTATCAACGACAAAATTCTACTGATGTTGAGTGAAGTGAACAGAACCAAGAGAACATTGTACACATTAATAGCAACATTGTGAGATGATTAACCTTGATGGAAATAATTCCTCTCAGTAGTTTGGAAATAAAGGACAATCCTGAGAGACTTGCTATGGACAATGCCATCCATATCCAGAGGAAAAAACTATGAAGTATGAAAACCAAGAAAAGCTATTATGTTCACTTTTTAAAATTCTTTTATTTTTTTCTTTCTTTATCATGATTTCCCCCCCTTTGTTCTAATTCCTCTTTCATAAAATGGCTGATATGGAAATATATTAAACATGATTGCACATGTACAACTTTTATCATCATGGAAGAGGGGAGGGAAGGGAGGATGGTAGAAATTTGTGTAACTCATAAACTTGCAAATGAATGAATGTTGAAAAATGACAAGCTAAACATTTACAGACTGAATAAAAAGAAGCACTTTAAAAAAAAGACAAAATTCTAACCCAAGCCTTCTTACAAGTGCAATATTTTTTTTCACTTCTGTTTCAGAACAAAAAGACAAAAATGAGCCATTCAACCAAACTTTATAAAGATATAAAACTAGCCTTGCTTAGTTCTACATGAAAATAAATCTTCTTCTTCTTAAGATCTTTGTGGGACTATTTTACACTCTATGCACAAAGGCAAATGGTGGTGTTTGGTGGAAACCCTAAATTCTTGCTACTCTTAGTGTTAGATGGTCCAATGGATAGAAGTCAGTTTAAAGAAGAACAAACTGCATTTTCCACTTGGTATTGAGCTAGAAAGAAAAAGTTAAGGCAGAATAGTTGGGAAGAGAACAGAGATTTTTTGGGATCCTTTCTTTGCTTCCTAAAATTAAAACTTCGGGACACTTCTCCTTTTATACCACAATGATATCAATACTGAATGGGAGGAGGGGAGGAAGGAGTATGGCTCAGATGCAGAGTCAGCAAAAACCAGAACCAGGGTTCAGATTCAAATTTCATGACTGGTAGTCTGTAATCTCAAGCAAACAAGGAAAAAGAGGATCACAGTTAATAAAACGGACAATTTTGATAACCTATAATTTAAAACTTTTTGCACAAACAAAACCAATGAAGCTAAAATTAGAAGAGAAGCAGGTAATTGGGGAGAAAATCTTTTTAGCAAGTTTCTCTAATAAAAGTCTCATTTCCAAGGTATATAAAGTCATGACAAATTTAAAAGACTGAGTCATTCCATAATTGGCAAATGATTAAAGGATATAAATAAGTTTTCAAAGGAGGGAATTCAAGCTAGCAATAATCATATGAAAAAATCGTTAACATTTAGAGAAATAGTAATTAAAACAACTCTGAGGTTCCACCTCATACCCATTATGAGTGGCAAAATTGATAAAAAAAGAAAAATGACTCATGCTGAAAAGATTAGTGGAAAGGAAGAACATTAATGCACTACTGGTGGATCTGTGAATTGGTACACTCTGGAAAGTCATTTAGAACTATGTCCCTGAAATTGTTAAACTGTATTTGACCCACCAATACCATCACTGACAATGCAAAGAAATCAAAGAAAGAGGAAAATACAGAATTTCTTTCTGTAATAACAAAAAATTAGACACTAAGGGGGATTCATTTAGGGAATGACTGAACAAATGATGGTATATGAATACTGTAGAATACTATGTATCAAAAGAAATGAAATAGGGTTTCAGTGAAAATTGGGAAGATATAAACTCTTGAAAAGTGACAGAATGAAAATAAATTTATATAATATCAATAATCCTATAAAAACAAACAACTTTAAAAGATGACTCTGATCAGCCCTAAGACCAACCATGATTTCAGAAGACAAGTGATGAACCATGCTACCACCTCCTGACAGAAAGATACAGGATACAGAGGAGACTTTTTTTTTTGGACATGGTCAAGGCATATTTGCTACAGGGTTTTTTTTAATGGGTAAAGGGTAAGAGGGAGGAGAGAATGTTTTTGTTCATTGAAAATATCAAAATTTAGTAGACAACAAACAAAACAAACTTCAGCATTGTTCACCACATTGACTTGGGGATGTCTTAGGCTTCTGTAGATCTGTCAGTTTACATGGCTTAGTAGCATTTATCTTCATTTCAAAAAAAGCAAGTAAATCAAGGGACTTACCAAGAGATTAACAGATTCTATGACATCCAAGAACACCTCATTCTTTCTATACTTGATTCCTTCAGATCTCCAAGACACAGCATTGGTGACCGTGGCTGGTGGACGGGGGGCTCCAGTTTCTAGTTTGTGGCCTTCTTGAGTGATGTATCTTTATAACCAGATGTTTAGTGTTAAGGAAGTATTACTAACACAGAAATAGTAACTTCAGTCATTGACTTAATGCTGCATTTTCAAGAATTGAATACAGTTAGCTCTTGGCAGTCTAGGAATAATATCCTAAGACACAGAATGATATACTAAAACCTTAGAGCTGGAAGAGGGTTAATAGGGATCTAGTCCAGATGGGTACCAACCCCTTCCTCCAATCTACCTAAGTTCTAGGAAAAAGAAGCATCCTTTCTGGTTTTCCCCCAGTCAAAAGAGGTCACTTCATCCATGACTGGTGCTGGTTGATAATAAAGAAACCCAGGAGAGTAGGATAAGCCTTAACAAAAATATTCTGATGAAGTGAAGCATCACCACCACTGTAGGCCTCAAATTCATAGTAACTTGTGTCCAAAGAGCCCCAAGTTAAGGCCATTTATCCCCTTCAAGGATGACATATGAAAGATTAGAAGACAAACAGTGTTTCTAAGGCTGTATCAGTGATATTGGAATATCAAAGTACATTGCTTCAGGACTTCAGGACCTGTCACTGAGAGGTACATAGGCTGACCCATACCAAAGTCCCTCTCCAACATTGTACTTTCTGAACTTCCATGGCTGAAAAGGTCCCCCTCTATACATAGGCTAGGCTAGTCTGACAGATACCAAGTTCATCATCTTCCAGGCCATACTTATCAGAACCTGCCTGGAAATGTTATTTCCATGCTACAAGAAGGAACTGGAAGAGAGCAGATACATCTGGCTACTGATACTCACTCTTGCAAAATTTTGCTGTCAGTTGTTTGAGGGTACCCAAAATCCATTAATTCATCTAGTAATTCATATATAATAACAAAATTATCACGAATACTCTCTTCTTCCAACTCTTTGAAATATTCAGAAAATACCTAAAATGAAAGAGAGAAAATACATGAAAAGTTCACAGCTGATTCCTCCATATCTCTGACTCTCCTACTTGGGATGGTTACTTGACAGTCTTTAGTCATCTATTCTGGAAGATGAAACATTTAATTTCTCCAGTTCTATGCTGAGGATGAAATATCAAATACCCAACAAGAAGGACTCTCCTGCAGCTGCCTGTATCCCAATTTCTAGATATTTCCTCTCTTCTATCACCTTTAGAAGAGCCTATGACTCTCAAATTTAGATCTCTGGCAAATATATCATCTCTCTGATGCATTGTTACTTCCTGATCACCTTTATTAATTCTGTCAAATCCTTATAACCTAGGCTACTACAGTAGTCTACCATCCTAATTCTTTATCTCAGGCTCTCTCATCTCCAATCTTCTATATCATAGTAATTTTCCTAATTAATGCTCAGATTTGATCCAATTTCCTCCCTCCCCTCCACTTTTGCTCAAAAGCAATGTGCCCTTGCCTGTCAAATAAAAAAATCTATTACTGAACCTGGTATTCAAGGTTTTCTAGTTCTCCCCTATTTTGCTAGCATTATTTCCTGATGCTCTCCTCCATACACTGTCATTATTATTATTATTCTTGTTGTTATTATTATTACTGTAATGCATTCCAGGATTCCCTCAACTCATTCTGCCCTCTCTTGCCTCTGTTCACTCATGCAGGTCATTCCTTAGGCCTAGAGTAGCATCCTGCTCCTCACCCCCCACCTTTGCCTTCCTAGAAACCTTTTATCTCCCCCTGCCTGGACATGATCTCTCCCATATATTGCCAAAGAGTATTCTCGCTCACATTCCCACACCATTATGATCTTCCAGTTCAACTATTCCCTATTACTATCCTCTATTCTACCATTGCAGGACTCTTGTCAAAGTCCATGGAGTAACCTCTGTAGCGCACTGCCCTCTGGGGGACAAGGGGCATATGACAAGGGGTATATTGAGGTTGGCTGTGCAGCAAAAGAAGTTACATTTTCAGGGAAAGGAAAACCTAATCCTCCAAATGGCACTTACCTGTACTACCTTGTAAAGAAAGGCAAACACCAGAGACACACAGGCATTCTTCTTAGATGTTGCAACCACTGACAGGAAATCTGTTAAGGAGCCTTCAAAAAGACAGTACATTTGAAAAGGTCCATTTACTCTGCCAAGGTCAAAAGACCTGATGGGACTGTTGTGGTAATTCAGATCACATTGTGTACTTGAGGACATATATGGCAGTAGACCTTAAATGCTTCAATGAAAAGGGCACATGAAACCCTGTCCCTAACCTCTAAGGCCTAGCTGGCTCAAGTCTTTTGTCCATCTGAATGCCCTCCAAAATTTACTCTCTCTCCCTCCCAGTTGGTGACTATCTCTTTCTTTTGATGTCTCTCTCTCTCTATAAGTGTCAAATGAAATAATACTTAACTAGGATATAAACATAAAACACCTAAAGCATTACTATATACTCACTATGAGGAAAGCCCTTTGTAAACCTTTATAACATGCAAAATAAATGGGCAAATTGATATTCTGGTCATTTTAGACCTTAGTTTCTTGACCTGAATATGAACTGGGTCTGAGAAATTTCTTTTAAAAAATATTTTCATAATATTTCAATACTGCATAAAATTTCAAAAATACATAATTATATGTATTTTATTTTATGCATGTAAAAACATGATTCTGAGAAGGTTCTCAGCTTCACTAGATTGTCAAAGAGACCCCATGACACAAAGGGTAAGAAAACCCCTGACCTACCCAGATATCTAGAATTTAATTCTAATCTGTACTTGCTTTAGTGCTCTTTATTTTTTTAAGGTTTTTTTTTTTGCAAGGCAAATGGGGTTAAGTGGCTTGCCCAAGGCCACACAGCTAGGTAATTATTAAGTGTCTGAGGTTGGATCTGAACTCTGACTCCAGGGCCAGTGCTCTATCCACTGCACCACCTATCCACCCCAGTGCTCTTTATTTTTACAATGAACCAGCAAAGAGGTTTGGTCTTCTCCCTCCAGGAGGGCCTTTCAGCATGGACAGTCCAGGGGCAGGGGCAAAATGCATTCCCTTCTCTTTTATCACCCTCCTCCCCACTAAGGTCTGGCAGGACTGAGGAGGTGCATTGCCTTGACAGCTACTAAGTCTCCATCTTCTCCTGTCTTCAGTCTACATACTCAATCTTTACACTAAACACAGTGAAACAGGTTGGGTAGCTACAGTTTCCATAAGGAAATAAACATTTAGGAGCTACTCAGTTTTCTCTCCCTAGGCTCTATTCCAAGTATTTCTAACATTTATCAGTTCTAGATTCTTTCCTTCACACTTAGATTCTGAACATGATGGCATTTTAGTGGCACAGCTATGATGAGGCAGACCAGGTTGTGAAGTCAGCTTCAGGGGAGTTAGGAGAATCAATACCTGTCTGCGTTATGTACTGCCTACATATAAAGATTATCTTTCAAGTAGGAATAGAAGAGCATTTATTGCTGAATCCTAAACCTTATGCCCTAAAAGTGTCAAATTCTAGATCTATCAAGGGAAAGAAGGTCCCTCAGTCTGCCATCATCAGTCTTTTTGCTTAGGCTCAATTCAAGTGCTGGTGGTAAAGACAGCAAGGGTTACTACTACACCAAGAGCTGCAACAACAACAAAAAAAAGACAAGAAAAACTTCAAGTTGAGTTTTTCTGGTTATTTCTTTACTCTATGTTAATTAGTTATTTTTTAATATGATCAGATCTATGGGAATAATAGGATGCTTGAAAACAGGGCATTTACTGAGTTCAGGAACAGGCAGCCTTGCTCAGATAGAAATAAAGGGGAAGTATAGAAAAGAACAAGGCATGTTGGAAATAACGCAGCATTAACAAGGACCTGAGGAAAAAATCGAGTCTGTGTGTGTGTGTGTGTGTGTGTGTGTGTGTGTGTCCCCATAAGTACACAAATATACAAAAAGGGGACTGGGGAAGTTAATAAAATATACAATGTCAGAGACAAAAAAATCTTCAGAGATCATTTAATACAATTTTTTCATTTAAAGGGTATGGAAATCAAGGCAAAGAGAAGGGAAGGGACCTGCCTAAGCTTATACTGCAAATTAGTAATACTGCTGAGGTTAAAACTCAGATTTCCTATCTCTCATCACATATCAAGAGTTCTTTTTGGGGGGTGGCTAGGTGGCACAGTGGATAGAGCACTGGCCCTGGAGTCAGAAGGACCTGAGTTTGGATCTGCCCCAGACACTTAATTAACCAAAAAAAAATAATTAACCAAAATCAATTAATTACCCAACCCCCCTCCAAAAGTTCTGGGACTAACTTGGGGCTACTAGAAGTATTCCCCAAAAGGATACAGTATAAATTATTGTGTTTAATCCACATAAAACGAACTCCTCCATGGGCCAAGATGGGAGATAGCATCCCTTCTTCTTCCTTTTCCATCAGGATTGGCATGAAATGTTCCACCTCGGACATGTCCACATCTCCTCGGTAATTCCGACAGATAAGCACCTGTAAAAGAAAAAGCATTTGACTGTATTTCCAATTCAATCTTCTGAATCACCAAGAGTCATTATATATGTTCTCTTTTGAGACCTTAGGCCTCCTTCTTCCTTCAGCCCTATCCTAAAATATTCTTCAGTCGAGACCATGGGATTCCCAGAAGAGAGGATCTATAGAGAAAGGCTCCATTTTATTTGAGCCCCAGGACTGCTGTATTCTGAAATCTTGGTCCTGGTTTGTTGCTATGATCTTACCTTTCTGTTTCTTTCATTCCAGTTGTTCAAAACCACTACTACCACATGTCTGAGTAAAAATAAAACTCTCTTTTATCCCTACCTGCTAGGTCCAGCTCATCCCCTTTCCCTTTCCAGAGCCAATTATTGCCTTCCCCTTCTGCTGTGCCTCCCTGGAGTGTCCACTTCATTGTTTAGCTCTCCATGTTAGATATTTTTCTCTGATGCTGAAGGAGATCTGGTCTTCTTTTAAAGTCACCAAATCTGTCTCTATCTCTTCAGCAATGGCTGTTTCCTCTTCTCATAAGTAAATAATTGTCAACTGGCTGAAGCCTCACAGCACCAGGGGGACCCCCAGTGCCATTCTTTTTGTTTTGTTTTTTTGCAAGGCAGTGGGGTTAAGTGACTTACCCAAGGGCACACAGCTAGGTAATTATTAAGTGTCTGAGTCCAGATTTGAACTCAGGTGCTCCTGACTCCAGGGCTGGTATTCTATTCACTGTGCCACCTAGCTGCCCCCCCCACTGCCACTTTCAATACCTGATCCCGAATTCATTAGACCCCTATCATAACCTGGAGTAGTATAGATCTTTCTTTTCTTTCTTCCATTTTTAAACTCCTAGGGGGAAAATACTAATTTACATTGGTTACCTCTATTTTCTTTTCACTTCCTCCTTAATGCTTTACATTAGCTTCTTGACCTCATTACTCCACTGAAACTGATCTTTCCAAAGCTATTAACAATCTTTTAATTGTCAAAAATGCAGGTCTCTTCTCAGTCTTAATCCTTGACCTCTTCCTTCTCTATTTGATGCTGTTTACCACTGGACACTTGTCTAAGAATCCAGCCAGTCTTAACAACAGAGAACAAAAATGCTCATGTCTACTACTCTGCAGCTGAACTCCAACAGTGCCTGCTCAGCAATCTTCCTGACATATCTTTCCCTTCTACTTAGACTCCTACCATTGATTATACTCCAAGAATTGAACTGGAGTCAAGGCCAGAGATACTTTTTCCCAGAAAAACTGGTTCTGCGGCTTCCTAGTGTGTGACTTTGAGCACAACATTTAGTCTTTCTGGGCCTTGGTTCCTTCCTCTATAAAAGGAGGGAGATAGAACCTTTTCCAAGTGTCAATACTGTGATTCCTCTATGTTCCCCTTCCCCAGCTCATGGAAAAATTGAATACCATCACTTTGGGAGAAAAATAAAGAAAGAAAAAAGAATTCTAAGGTACAAGAAAATGGATTAAGGGTGGTAACCAGTCTAAGAATGGATAACTTTATTGTCTTTCTGTACCCTTAACCAGACTGAATGGTTTGGGAAAATGGTTCCCCCTCCAAGATGCAAGAACAATAATGCTACTTTTCTGACAGTCAATAAACATTTATCAAACACCTACTACAGGTTGGCATTGGTTTAAGCTCGGGGGGGGGGGTATATAAAGAAAACAAAAAAAAATGGTCCCTGCTCTCAAGGAGCTTCCAGTCTAATGGAGGAGTCAGCACACAAACAAATGTATGAACAAGCTAAGCACAGAATAAAATGGAAATAATCTACAGGGCCAGCACTACCATTAAGGGGAACCAGGAAGTTTCTTGCAGAAGAGAGGTTTTGGTTGAGACATGAAAGAAGTCAGGGAAGTCAGGAGGAGAAGTTGAGGAGGGAGAATTCCAGGCATAGGGGACAGCCAGCAAAAATGCCCAAAGCTGGAAGAAGGAATCTCTCCTTTGAGGAACAGAGAGGAAACCAGTGCTACTGACAGTCAAGTATGTGAGACAGAGAGCGAGAGAGAGAGAGAGAGAGAGAGAGAGAGAGAGAGAGAGAGAGAGAGAGAGAGTGTTTATCTATTTATAGACAGATAGTTAGCTATACGTATATGAGATATAGTAGATAGGACTTGACAACAGATACTGCCTGTCTGATGAATCAAAAGTGAACAGTATATTTCATCTCAGTGTAGAATTTTAGGGATTTTTTAATGCTATAAAATCACAGATATTCAAAGGCATGAAGGAATTTTGCATTTTAGGGGGACTTTTCTCTAAATAGAAATACCTGAATTAGAATGCTTCTTCAGGGGCAGCTAGGTGGCATAGTAGATAGAGCACTGGCCCTGGAGTCAGGAGGACCTGAGTTCAAATATGACCTCAGACACTTAATAATTACCTAGCTATGTGACCTTGGGTAAGCTACTCAACTCCAATATCTTGCAAAGGCTAAAAATAAATAAAAAGAAAAAAGAAAGAAGAAAACTGCTGCAGACAGACTTGTACCCAAATTGTAGTTTTTTTCTTTGATATAAACATCTCATCCCACCTCAAACTTGATATGCTCCAGGTTAACTGGTTTATCTTTCCCCTCAAACCTGCTGATTAACACCAACATTTATCCTGTCATGTTTAAAACCTTTGCCACCTCATTCTGTCCTTGCTACCCTCTCCTGTTTCTCTGGCATCCATCCCCTCCTCACTATTCCTACTATCACCACTTCCTAGCCCTCAATTCAATCTCCCTGAACTACTCCAATGGCCAATAGCTTCCTCTCTGATCTTTCCATGCCCATTCTTCATCACTCATTCTTCATGTTGCTGTCAGATCTGTGTGCACAGATCTGATCATATTACTTCTCTGTTCAGAATCAATTGATGGTTCCCATTTGCCTCCAAATAATGTTCAACCTTCTTAGTCTGGCATTCAGGGTCTTCAAAAATGAGTTAATAATATGAGTTTACAGTTTCATCTCACTATTTCTCCCTAGTACTTTTCTACTACTCAATGTCATCTGGATATGCTTTACAGGTTACAAAACAATTTCTCAAACAATCCTGTGAGGTAATTAATACATATATGATTAACCTCATCTTACAGAGAAAGATGAGGCTCACAAAGGATATATGACTAGCCTAGGGCCACATAGCCAGTAATCATTAAGAGCTGAAATTGAATCTATTTTTCTGATTTTAAGTCCAGTGTTCTTTATAAAGGTTTTGAAAGATGCTTTTTGAAATTTTTCTTATCCTTTAACATACAACTCAAATTTCATCTTCTTCATGAAGAGTTCCCTGATAAATTTCCCTATACATTAATAATAATTCTTTCTTCCTCAGATTTTTCAAAGCACTTAGTTTGTGCTTCTCTTATACAGTTACACATAAATCCCTAGAAAAGATATATCTTCTTGTAAGACTAAGTTCCAAGAGGACAGAAATTCTTTGTGGTCAGAAGGATATGGTTCAAATTATGCCTGATATAATTGTGTGACAATGGACAACTCATTTAACCCTTTATTGATCTAGTAAAATCTCTAAAACTTTAAGTTATACTTATGGAAGAGTTCCATATACCTTTGACATCACAGATTTGAATCGAATTAGAAAGAAATCTCCTCTACATCATAGCAGAAGTTCTTGCAGTCAACTAACAACCATTTATGAGGTATTTACTATGTGTCAGGCATTGGAAATATAAAGACAAAAATGAAAGCCTCTGTCCTCAAAAATCCCATCAGCAATATTGTAGTCATCTTGAAATGTTTGTTAAAATGGAATAAGTAGATTTGACAGATAGCACCAGACTTCCTCTCAGGTGCTGGCTACCAATTGAAATGATAAGGTCTTTCTAGTCTCTAGGTGAATGAATGAATTATATTCTATCATTTAGAAAGAAATTTATGCCTCAAGATCGTAAACTCTTATACCTAAGTTTAAAATAGTTCCACTTTCCTTCCCTGTCTGTCAGCAAAGTCTCAAAAGCATACCCACACCTCTCCATTTAAGTTTTCTGCTTATTTTTCAAATGAGGGTATGTAAGTCCAGAGAGAGGAAGCAGCTTAGAAGACCACAAAAGAGGAAGGAGAGAAAGAGAAAAAGGACTAGAATACAGGGCTCTGGATGCCTGGCTCTTGGGGTCTGCTGCCTCTTCCATATGAAAATCTTCAGATACTTGAGGAGAATGACTTGGCCCCCACCAAATTTCTTGTATCCAGTATAAATACCCCTACTTCTTTCAGTTTATGGTTTCAGAGATACGCTAGATTAAATGATTTCTGAAGTTCCTTGTAGCTGAGATCACGTAATATTCCTTGGCATGAATTCTGGAGAGCACATGTTCCTCTAAACATTGCTCTTTAAGTCCTTTCTTCTTGGTACTCTCAGGTACCAAATGTCCCTGTATGCCTCTATTGTCAGCAGCCTTGGGAAAGGACGAATCAAAGATGATTTCGGATTCGGTCCATTAAAGTAATGGTTATTTTTAGGTACTGAGAGTCAAATTCCAAAATTCATTCTACTCCCAGCTGCTCTCCTCCTGTTCTGGACTTTACCCTCTCAACCTTGAGATGTCTCTGCTATGGGCCCTTTCTTCTGATTGGGGAGTCCCTGGTCTGGACCCTTACTTCATGACTATTGGCATCTAGGCCATGCTCACTTCTCACTCTCCAGATTGCACCTCCTAACCACCCTAACCCCTCAAACTCCTCAACCCTTGCATGTGTTGCTTTCTTCCATCAGAATGTAAACTACTTGAAGGCAAGGCCAGAAATTGTCTTTTGCATTTGTATTTGTATCCATAGTGATTAGTACAGTGTCTGACCATACTAAGTGCTTAAGAAATGCTCCATCTAGCTTCATGCTGAGTATCAAAAGGGAAAAGAATCTAATATAGAAGAAATAGGGACAAATACAGATGATGTCAGTTCATTGTTTGCATGAAATACTTCATTTACCTCCTTCCTGTGGTCTGGGCACTTATTTAAAAGCAGTTCCAGGAAAGGAGGCCCAACAATGGATTATGTATTGGATGTTGGCTTTGGTCAATGTCCAATGTTGATGTTACAGATCAGATCACTGGACAGGCTTTGCAACATTGCAACAGTGCTAGTCATGCTGTTTTCCTATCATGAATGAAAAGTGCTAGAAGGAAAGAGAACAATCCCTTCCCCCTCACCTCTATTAAACAAGTCACTTCATTGCTCTTCAGTGTCTTAACTCCTCCAGAAACCCATCAGCAGTTAAAACAAAAGACAAACTAAAAAAATATCCTGAATTTCTCTAAAGGATGACAGATTTCTGACTAAGTTGTTTGACTGATCTGTCAGTCAATAACTACTGACTATATGTTTTTCTAGACTGTCTTAATGGTCTAAATTCATGATGTATGAGCTATGATCCTTTGACCCAATAATGTCCATAATGCCACAACTGGGTTTTATCTCAAGGCTGATACTGACAGTAAGACGCCTGTGTATAAGAATGTACATCACACTTCCAGACTGTTTGATCATGAGTAAGTCACTTATTCTCTCTGGGGCTATTTCTTCATCTTTTAAAAAAAGGGACATTAATATTTGTCCTACCTACCTCACAGGGTTTTTGGGAGGCTCAAATGAAATAATCATAGAAGGCATATTGCAATTTTAAAAAGTACTATAGGAATGTTGATTATTATTAATAAAGGGTAATTGATAAGAACACACTCTAAACTGTTCATTAACATTATAAATAACAAAAAACTTTATATGTAATAAAAAATTATGTGTCAACAATTGGCTACTTGAACAAATAAGGATATATGGATGGAAATTATTAGGCCAGAAAGAATGCTAAATACAAAGAATTCATAGAATTATGAAAAGATTCATATGAAGTGATATGGGATGAAGGAAGAAATAAAAGAACAATATTCACAATGATAATAATTAAATATAATCAACACTGGAGAAACAGTAAGGTTCTGATAAAAAATACTAGTGTCAAACTGTCTAAGGACATATACCTTTTGGTTAATAAATTTAGTTTTTCTTCTTCAGGGAATATATTTTGTAAATGAATTTGCTTGGATATTTGTTGAGAATTATATATGGCATCAAAACAAAACGTATCAAATACAATTTATTTAAGTCACACTGGAGATCTGAAAAAAATAAGGAACACTAAAATTCAGAATGAACTAAAACTCTCAAGTCAAGCTAAGGAAAACAAAAAGGACTTTTAAAAGCTATGCTGGAGAAGAGAGTAAAGATGTGTTCCCAGTGTAGATGGGACAATGATAATGAATAGTGAGAAGACAATTATTCAATTTTACTTTGCTTCTGATTCTCTGCCAGGAGTGTGGTCTTTGGACTGGAAAGGACAGAACAAATAGAGACACATTGAAAGACCCGCCCCCACCCCACGAGTTCAAGTGACCGGGCCCCGGGCCAATCACATTTCAGGATACTGAGGGAACTTCTGGATGCTATTTCGGAGCACTGTCAGTCACCTTTAATGGATTATGTGGCAAAAGTCTCGATTTTCATAAAATGGAAAAGATTAGAACATGAAGCCCTTGGTTCAATAAACTTGACTTTCAATTCTGTCAAAATTCCTGAATATGTTTTTGAAAGGGCCCTTATTTCTGTCTTGTTGAACAGGGCGTCTAGGTGGCGCGGTGGATGGAGCACCGGCCCTGGAGTCAGGCGGCCCTGGGTTCAAATTCGGCCTCAGACACTTGGTAATGACCTAGCTGTGCGGCCTTGGGCAGGACACTGGACCCCGTTGCCTCGCAAAATCCTAAAAACAAACAAACCCCAAACTCAGTGTGTTTGAAAGAGCTCTGGTGCTCCGAGTGGGCCGCGAGCGGCCGAGCCGACAGCCCACACGCCGGTGCGGTGACCCAAGCTCCGCTGGCCCGGGGGGGCACGGCGGACAGCGCCCGGCAGCCCCCCGCGCCCCTCACTCTCAATTGCATCTGTTTCCGCCCTCCGCAGCCTCGGGGCGGCCTGCGCCCCGCCCGGGCTCGGCGCTGTGATTGGCTGCCCGGGGCGGGGGCCGCCGGGGCCGGGGCTCGCCGCGGGGGGGGGGGGGGAGTCCCCGCCCCCGCCCCGGGGAGGGGCCGTTACCAGGCAACGCGGAGGGGGAAGCGGCGCCGGCCGGCCCGGCTGCCTACCTTGCCCTTCAGGTCGAGCACGTACACGGCGCTGGCCGACATGGCGGCGGCGGCGGCGGCGGCTCGGGGAGGAAGGCGAGGCGCGGCGGCGGCAGAGGCGGCGGCACCGGGGCGAGCGGGCGGGCGCACCCGACCGGCGGCACCTCACTTCCACTTCCGCCCTGGAACCGTTATGTGCCGCCGGGGGAGCGGCCTCCGGCCTCCGGCGCACGCGCAGAGGAGGGGAGACGAGGGCGGACACCGCAGACGCGCGCCGCCGAGGCGCAGGCGCGCTGACGGCCGCCGCCCAGGCGCAGGCGCGCTGACGCCCGCGGAAGCGCCTTCTCCTGGCCGGGTGCGGGCGGCCTCCCGGCCCGTGGCTGAGGCGGGGCGCGGCCGGCGCCCCTGGGAGGCAGACTCCGGGAGCTGAAGCGCCGCGGCGGCTCGGAGCTCGGCCATCAGCGGGGCGGGCCTCGTCCCTCCCACAGCCGGTGTGTCCACGATGGGATTCGAACCCAGGGCCTTCGGGAGCCCGAAGGCAGGCCCCGCGCCAGGATGCCCCGCCCCCTGAGGCCCGAGCCGGGGGAGCCGGGGGAGCCGGGGCTGCGCCTGGGGGCAGGAATGAGGGCGCTGACGTCCCCTCCCGGGGCGCTTCCTCCGGGGGGGGGGGGGACCGCGGCAGCGGGCGAGGGGCGGACTCTGAGGCTGAACTTGGCCTCCGCGCCCAGCAGGCCGCGCCGCGCGGCTCCGCCTAGTGTGTGTGGAGAAGCTGAACGTAGAGCTAGGGGCAGGTCATTAACCTTGCTTGCCTCAGTTTCCTCAATTGTAAAATGGGGACAGTAGGGTTGAGGATCACTCCAGCGGTTCTTGGAGACTCACCTAGCAAGTGACTTGCACATGGTAAATACTCAACTCCTACCCTCCGCAGCACGGATCCTTCCTACGGGTCCACGGCTAGTTTCGGGGGGCCTTTAAACTTGGGATAGGAAAAAATTACATTTTAAAATACTTCAGTGTTTCTTTTGTGATGCTTCATGTATGCATTTAAGAACATTTTTATTTTAGTGTTGGAAGCTACATCTCCTGTTCTTGCCCACGGCTGACCGGCGGGGAAACTTTGCCTTGCTCTGTTTCTGCCCTGGGCCGGGTCACCCCCTCCTTAGGCAGCCGGTGTCTGTCTTCATCATCCTCCACTCCCTTGCTTCCAGGGGGCTCATCTTGACGCTGGAGGTTACATAGATACTCTGTTATTTTAGCCCCACTGCAAGTTCAGAGCTCCTGAACCCAAGCAACCCATCCATCTTTTCTTCCTCAGGAGTAGGTATGAACAAGTATATGGAAGCACACTCAGGTAAAATGATTCTTAGAAGAGGTCCATAGGCTTCTCCAGGTTGCCAGAGCAGCCATGACTCCAAAGTGGAATAAACTTTTTAGCAGCACTGTCAGTCATATAAACATAAACAAGCACTTTTGTACAAGATCCTTGTTTTTCCTTAAGTCTTCTCTGATCCCAGATAATCAGTAATCTTAAATGTCTCAAACCTCACTAGAAAAGGATGGGAATGTCCTTCAATTGGGGAATGGCTTAGCAAACTGTGGTATATGTATGTCATGGAACACTATTGTTCTATTAGAAACCAGGAAGGATGGGATTTCAGGGAAACCTGGAGGGATTTGCATGAACTAATGCTGAGTGAGATGAGCAGAACCAGAAAAACACCGTACACCCTAACAGCAACATGGGAGTGATGTTCAACCTTGAAGGACTTTCTTATTCCATCAGTGCAACAATCAGAACAAGTTTGGGCTGTCTGCAAAGGAGAGTGTCATCTGTATCCAGATAAGGAGCTGTGGAGTTTGAACAAAGTTCAAGCACTATTCCCTTTAATTTAGGAAAAAAACAGGTATCTTATTGTCTGATCTTGTTACCTCTTAGACTTCTCTTTAAGGATATGATTTCTCTCTCATCACACCCAATTTGGATCAAGGTACAACATGGAAACAAAGTAAAGACTGACAGAGTGCTTTCTGTGGGGGGGTGGGGGGAGGGAAGCAAGATTGGGGGAAAATTGTAAAACTCAAATAATATCTTTAATAAAAATAAATTAAAAAAAGGATGGGGAAGGAACCCATGAGGCCCTAAAGCAGGAGCTACATTACCAGATTTTGCATCCTTGAACCTCAGATGGTTCTTACCTACCAACATCTCCAGTAGCAGAGTGGGCCTTAGATCCCACTTATGCCATACTAATCATAGCATAGCTCTTGCACCTGCAGAGAACTAGAAAGAAAATGAGCATCCACTTGGGAATTCCTGAGGAGGTAGCAAGGTGGCACAGCCTCCAAGGAGAATTGGAGTGAGGAAGACAGAAGTTCAAATCTAGTCTCTGAACCTATATGACCATGAGCAAGACATTAAATGTCTTCCTCAGTTTTCTCAAGTGTAAAATAAGGGTATCATACCCACCTCCCAGGGTGGTTGTGAGAATCAAATGAGATATTTGATAAAAGTCTGGTACAAAGTAGCTTAATAAAGGTTTGTTCCCTCCCCCCTTCCCCTTTTTTCACTAGTTTTAACTCCACACTGAGATTTTATGCCCTTACCTTACCTTCTTAATCTTATTCCCTTCAAAATCCAGCTCACACACCACCTCTAATCCCTACTAGTCTCTTCCCCTTAGAAGTTAACTAGTTTTTATGTATACTTCTGCATGTACGTAATTCTGCTTTGAAATTGGAAGCTTTCTGGGAGGCAGCAGTTATCTTGTGACTGGTGTGCAGTAGCAGCTTAAATGCTTCACAATTAAAGAAATGTTGATCATGAAGATAATGGAATATTATTGTGGTAAGAAATGATGTAGAATTCAGAGAAACATGGGAATATTTGTACAAAGTAGTAGAGTCAAACAAGCAGATCAGGAAAATCATCTATAAAATCAGTCACCAAACATTAAAAACTGTATGATAGGTATGGTTAAGGACTGAGGCTGCTTCAGCCCACATGTTTACAGACGATGGGGAACTACAGGGACATTAAGACAAATGTAAACTTTTTTTTTGAGTTTAAGGTCCTAGACTCAGGAACTGGGGTGAGGTGGGCAGGATTGGAATTTGAGAAAGCTTCATTTAGAAAGTATAATTTGAAGGGTTTTTTTTAGGTTTTTGCAAGGCAGTGGGGTTATGTGACTTGCCCAAGGCCACACAGCTAGGTAATTATTAAGTGTCTTGAGACCGGAATTGAACCCAGGTACTCCTGACTCCAGGGCCGGTGCTTTATCCACTGCGCCACCTAGCCGCCCCTAATTTGAAAAGTTTTGAAGGAAATGAGATCACAGGCAGCAGAGATACAGCATAGAAAATAGTAGTGATAAGACAGGGAGATGAAGGGGTTGTTATGTGTGGGAGAATAGCATTGAGATCAGTTGGGCAGGACCATAGAAAGTAATAAGTCAATCTAAGGAAATGAATAATCAATACACCAAGTCTCTCATGTTTCTTCAAAGGATAAGTTTTATATAAGATCACATCATAAAAAAATTGGAGAACAGGGGCGGCTAGGTGGCGCAGTGGATAAAGCACCGGCCCTGGAGTCAGGAGTACCTGGGTTCAAATCCGGCCTCAGACACTTAATAATTTATTAACTAGCTGTGTGGCCTTGGGCAAACCACTTAACCCCACTTGCCTTGCAAAAAAAAAAAACTAGAGAAATTTGTCATCTTTTAACCTACCTTTCCAATAGATGAGGGAGAGAATTCATAACCATACAAGGGTCACCATGTTTAGATCTGACAGGCACCTCAGGAGTCAAGACAAGTCCCTTAAATTTTCAGACAAGGATACTTGAGGTCCAAAGTGGTGGAGTGATGTCTAAAACCACCAAAGTGGTGGAACCTACACACTTTTTTCCTGCTTTACAAAAGACAATTTTGATTATGTCAAATTTCTTTTGTTCCCCCTCCCCATCGATGTGCTTAATCTAAAAACAGGGTTGTCCAACCTTACTTCTAAGTTTTTATTGAAACGACAATCTATTTTGAATATGCCATTTTAGTGGAGAGCTCTGTGGTAACTTTCTTTCATATGGCCTGCAGGTTGCATTTTGGACAGCCCTGATCCACCCAAATTAATAAAGGGCATATTAAGAAAGACTATTTGTATCCATAAAACTGTTAAATTTTACATGTGATAAGGGCAACTAGGTTGCACAGTGGCTAGAAGACCGGCCCTGGAGTCAGGAGTACCCGAGTTCAAATCTGCCTCAGACAATAATTATCTAACTGTGTAGACTTGGGCAAGTCACTTAACCCCATTGCCTTGCAAAAACCTAAAAAAAAGAGTTTTTTTTACATGTGAGTGTATCTAATGGTAGCTATGGTGGGAAAAGGGAGGGAGAAGAGAAGGAAAAAAAAGACAAAATTTACATGAAAACTTTTATATATTTAAAAGGAATAGCAAGTTATACATAAATGATTTGCAGTTTCAAGTGCAATCATCTTTTGTTATGGAAATGCTTGTTTTATTCCATAAATTAAAACAAATAGAAAAACATATTAAAACACCTGTGATACACCACCTCATATCCAACAGATTGGCTCAAAGAAAATGCCAGAGGGGATGTGGAAAAATAGGGACATGAATGCTCCATTGGTAGGGTGGATCCAACCATTCTTATCTATGGAACTATGCCCAATGGGCTATCAAACTTGCACATCAATATGAGGTTTGTATCCCAGATAAAAGAAAATGGACTCAATTGTATAAAAGCACTTAAAGCAGTTTTTTGTGGTAGCAATGAATTATAAAGTACCAAGATGACCTTAAAATGGGGTACAGCAGAATAAGTACGGGACATGATTGTGGTGGAATACTATTATGAGGGATGGTTTCTGAAAAACCTTTAACGAGTTATGTGAACCATGGCAGAATGAAGTGAAGAGTATAACTAGATGACTGTATATAGTAATAGGCATGTTGTAATGATCAACTGTGAAACTAATTCTCATCAACAGTGATCCATGACAATTCCAAGATTCAAAATAAATGTTATCTACCTATAGAGAACTGACAGGAATGAAGAGAACTGACAGGAATGAAGACTGAAACATTTTTCTTCCTATCATATGGCTTATGAGAATGTTTTGCAAGATGTTATATTCATATAATATTTACCCTTGCAGTGAATGGGAGAAGGGTTGGAGTGAGAATTTGGAATTGGAAGAAATTAAACTATTTCTACCCTTTGTGATATGGTAGATATGAACCTGAATCTGGTCAGAAGACCTGTGTTCAAATCACTTTTACCAGCTGTATGACATTGAGAAGTCACATATCTCTCCCTGGACTTCATTTTCCTCAGAAAAGTTGGGCTAAATGAACCCTATAGTCCCTTTCACCTCTAGATCCTAGATTCCTCTTTCTCCCACCAATCAGCAAGGAGAACCTAGATTTGTAGACATCTATTCCTATACATACAAAAGTATTTACAGCAATGCTTTTTATAATAGTGTAAAACTGGAAACAAACTGGATCAGAGAATAATTGAACAAAATTATGGTCTCAGACTGTAATTTAAATTTCTTAATTTCCTTATTGTTCCATAAGGAAGGAATATGAAGACTTTTGAGAAACAAATTAAAACCGATATTAACATATAGAATGATACATGTGGCATATACATGAAGACAATAATGTAAATGAAGACATTACCAAAAGACAATTGAAGTTGAAGTTAAAACATAAGTTCATGTTTTTTTGTTAAGAACTGGTTATAAACCATTGTGGACTAGTTCTGTTAGCCAGTCACTTTCAGAAAGGGTGGGAAGAAATACTATGGCATTTTTGAGGAAAAGAACCATGCTGTATATGTTGTGGAGTTAAGTGGTTGCGTAAAATGAAGTAGGGTCAAGATAGCAGTAGTAATCAATATAGTGAGGTCCCAAACTCCTCCAAATAGATGCAGAAAATGCACCAGAGTGAATCCTGATGGGGAAATACAAAAGTCACAAAATACAACAGTGAATGAGACAATATGAGAGGTACATTGAGGACATGGTATGGTCAGTGGGGGTAAACTGGGATTTCGGCCTCTAAGGAGGAACTGTGAATCCACAGAGGGCACCAAGTACAGAGTCACAGAATAGGTACCAACTGGCAGTTTTGTCACCCACTTCCTGCTTCCAGGTCATAGAATGAGATCAGAATGAGGAGGGGGTACTGTGTTTGAGATAGTTGTGTGCGGGGGAGGGAGTAGTTGTGAGGTCACTGGTCCTGGGCTGTGTCAAGGATTAAGTTCAGAAGCAGAAGCTGCAGAATGGCTCAGATCCCCAGAGCAAAGCAAGGTCTCAATTCCAGCTTTTAACCCTGTCTGAAGCCTGCAGAGGAAAATGCAGAGCAGAAATCCCAGACCAAAAGAGAGCCTGCAGTTCTGTCATTTTGAACCCACAGAGCTTCGACATAGCTGACTGGTTGAGTCCAGTGAGCCCACAGGGCAACAGTCAGACACTGTACTTACATGACCTCTCTGGGAGCACTGGAGGCTTACATGCCCCCAGTCTATGATCCTGGAACAACACAGAAAAGTAGCAGCAGGCCAACAAAGACCTTTCTGGAAGTGCATGGAATCTGGCCCTAATATACTCTCCATCTAATCCCCTTCAAGTCATGGGATCATAGTTGCAAAGTACCTTAGAGGTCATTGAGTCCTACCTTCTCATTTTACAGCTGAGGAAACTGAGGTCCAGAGATGTAAATGGCTTGCCTAAGTCAATACAAGCAATGCGTAGCAGATGATAATTACAAAGTACAGCAAACTAAGAGTAGCCTTGCTTTTCTGATTCCTTCTTGATCCTTTATAAAATATGGAAGCAACTCCAGGTTTCCAAAGACTATGACCCTAGAGCACAAACTCTGGCTGATTCTACCAAACTGGGAAGACTTTGAATACAAGTCCCAGTGATTGCCTATGAGCCTGACGTCTGATATCCTTCCAACTTTGAAAAGCAAGCAGCTTCATCACCAGCTTTTCACCCTCACCCCTATTCTATCACTCTTGAGATTGAGTGGAACTCCCACTGTTGTAAACAAGTGATCACCATAGTAAAGATGGATGAAGATCCTATATTCCTGAAATCATCTTTTAAACATTAAAACTGCTTTATAATTTTCAAATGGAAGAGTAATAAAGTAACTGGCTATGATTAACACCTTAGAGTCAGTACTGGTGTAGCAAGTTTTTTTCTATAGACAAGTATAATAAAAGTAACTTAGCTCAGAGGCTGAATTATCACACTTTCCTAGGTGGATATCCTTATTAGTAAATAAGTTTCAATGATCTTGTATAAATAACTGAATTTTTTAACCTAAAAGATTAGAAATTTTGTGTCACAAAGAAACTTAAATAACTATGAGTTCTACTTTAATAAAATGTGACAAGTTGCTAACTTGATTTCAGAGCCTTTAAAAACATCTTAGCAGACAACATTCCCCCCCCCCCCCCAAAAAAAAAGAGAAGGAACAAAAAGAGCATTTCCAGAACATGTCACAGTTATCCAGAACAAACACAACTGAGTCCTCTTCCTTGGGGACACACCACTCAACAAAGCAGAAGTCTATTTTGTCCAGCTGACTTTGGGGATATCATAATGTTCAGTAAGAGTATCTAAATGTCTGTTGAAGTCCTAGAAGGGAGGAAGAAAAGAAAATGATTCACCACAAGACCAGAAAAGTTAAAAAAATTTGCCTATCTTGACTGCTACTCCCCAATGTGTCCTCCTTTCCAATTATTGCATTCCCCCCCGCCCCCTATCCTAACCTAGGCAGAAAGGTCTTCCTTTTTGCTGAAAATTCATGAAGAGGCAGTGGTAAAATAGGAGGAACATGGGCTTTGGAGTCAGAAAACAGGTTCAAATCCTAATTCTTAGCCTTACCCTGTCACCCTAAATTAAGTCTCTTTTATATTTTGGGAAATGGAAATAAATTCATGTAATATCGGTCATGTCTGGCTATTAAGGCTAAAGTGTTTTGTAAATAAATCCCAGGGCATTTTATAAAGGTAAGCTTTTGTTATAAATTCCCTGGAAATCCTTTCCCTTCTTCAATATTTCCCTCATATTTGGTGGACTAGTAATACGCTAGTTTGTAAGAATTCTCACCCAATTAAATAACAAGCAAATCAAACATAAATACTTCTTCTCAAATCCTCTTCCACCACTACTTCCTGCCTTACTTACCATTGAAGGTAATACAAAGTATAGGACACAGAATGCTTGTTAAAACCTAAGAATTTCAGCCAGTTTTTTATTGCTTGGTAGTTCTTACCTCCACCCTCTGCTTATGAGTTTTTGATGCTTTCTTTAAGATCCTTTCCATTTGCTTAAAGGAAAAAGAAAAAAGAAAGAATATAAATTTATACATCCAAACCACCACACCTGGGTCTTTCAGCAGAGTAGCTGTCCTGAAACTAATTGCCCTCAGTAAGATTTTGAGCGGTTTCTTGAAATGTTGAGGGCAGCTAGTTCCATAAGTTGTATGCTGCTAACTGGCAGAAGAAGGATTTTTAAACAATGTAGTTATATTAAATAAGTTGTTTCTGAAAATATCAGGCAAGGGATAAAATAAAGCATGACTGCACTCCTCTTTTCTATGCCTCTCTATCTCACCCCTACTATTCCACCACTCTCCACATTGAGAAATTCCCATCACTGCAAACAAACTGCTCCATATTCTCTTTTCTTAAACCATCACATGGAGAAGAGACCTCATAGATTATGTAGTTGCACCTCCTTAATTTCCAGAAGAGGTAACTGAAGCCCAGAGAGGGTAAGTGACTTGTCCAAAGTTCCACAGGGAACATGTTACACTCTCTACTCTGATGATTTAGTTTGCCTTTCTCTACTCTTTATTCTCCAATACATCCAAAACATCCATGTCCTCAAACATGGCTAGATAAATTGTTTTCAAACATAGATTGTCCATTCTAAATAGCACAGTGGAAAAAGCATTGGACTTGGGAATCAGAAAAGTCTGGACTTTAAATTCTGCCTCAGACACCAGCTATTGTGACTCTAGCTGTTTCTCAACCTCAGTTTTCTTATTTGTAAAAAAGGGGTTAATAACTGGAGTTACCTTTCAGGGTTGTTATTAGGAGGAACAATTGAATTATTTTAGCCCACCATATTAACACTATTCTCTGCTTTAAGATTTTCATGATTCCATACTGCCTACTGTGGTAGTTCAAAAAACTTTGCCTCTCTTTTGTAGGTAAACTCTGCTCTGAATAGTCTTCTCTACTTCTTCTGAGAATATTTATATCTGGAATCCTACATGTTGAAAGTTTCCAAGCTTTATGGAAGGAGATCAATCTCTACAGCTTCTCCATCTATGACATCAAGGCAAAAAAACAATTAGATCCTGTTGGGCAAGGGATTTGGTCTTGAGAAAACTTATTCTTACAAGAGGTTTGAGAAATTATTTTCAATGCTATAGAAAAAGACGAGGAATTCTGGTTTCCTACAGTGGCTGTTCAGGCTTTCATTTGACAATTTATGACTTGAAAATGTTCAGAATATATTTTAAATAATCCAAATCTCAAAATATTACAAGCAAGACCTGAGTAAAAATTCTTTTTAAAATCTAACAGCAATTTACGATAAACCCAAAATTATTTTGCACATGTATCAATCTACTCCTCACTCAAGATGTTCAGTAATGGAGGACTTTTTATATGTAAAGTCCACCACTGGCCTTTGAAACAGCCCCCATGCTTAAAACTGACATACATATAGTGTTTTAAAGTTTGCAAAGGGTTTGGCATGCATTATCTTATTTGGTTCTCCCAACTCTATAAGATAGTTACTACAGCCAGGAAATTAGGTATTATAAATGACCCTTATTTTACAAATAAGGTAACTGAGGCCAAGAGTTGCATCCACAGCTCATGTCTGAGGTGGGATCTGAATTAAATCAAACCTAATTCTGCTTCTGTGTCCACCCCCATTGGCCTCCCCTGTTTTTCTGCCCACCAAGGCAAGAAAAAACATATAAAATTTCTCTTCCATAAGACAAACCTTTCAGTTATCTTAAGACCCCCGAGTATGCATCACTTCCCTCTTCTTTCCCTAGTCCCCTGCTCCTCCCAGACTTTTATTCTCTAGGTGCCTTCCCTGTTTCTCCAAGATTCTGGTCACTCTCCTCTGTCTTTCATAAACTGTGGCTTCAGAACTGAACAAAGCCCCCAAAAGCCAAAGGCCTGAGAGCAGGGGTTCTGAACCTCATCCATATCGAGGCCCCCTCAGCAGCCCGGGGAGGGGGGGAAAGCCTATGGCTTCCTTCTTGGAGGACTTTAAATTACAGTGGATAGAGTATTGGCCCGGGAGTCAGAAGGACAGGAGTTCGAATCCAGCCTCAGAGCTTGGGCAAGTCACTCAACCCTTATTACTATCTCCCTATCTGGCCACTGGACCCAGATGACTCTGGAGGGAAAGTGAGGCTGGTGATTTGGCACAGCCCCCCCCCCCACTCACATCCACTTCACCTGCTTGTCATGGCATCCCCTCCCTTCTTCGAGAATGAAGGCCAAACTTTTTTGTAGTTTTTTTTCAAGGCAATGGGGTAAAGTGGCTTGACACAGCTAGGTAATTATTAAGTGTCTGAGACGGGATTTGAACCCAGGTCCCCCTGACTCCAGGGTCGCCCCAAAGAGCAAAGATTCTTATTTTAAACTCCCCAAACAGCGTGTCTGCCTCCCTCGCTCACCCTCTTCTCTTGCATCTTCTCGTAGGCGATCTGCGCTGGGGTCCGCTTGTCCAGCCCCCTCCGTTTCTCCTCCTCGTTCTTCTTGCTCGTCACGATCTGCTCCAGGACCTTGCTCTTGTCCTTGTCCTTCCTCTTCTTCCTGCAGGGCCGGAGAGCCGGACGGTGGGTCGGACGGGGGGATGGGCTAGGCCCACCTGGGCGGCCGACCTCCGCCGCTGCCCCAGCGTTCCCGCCCCCCCCAGGCCCCGACGCTGCCCTCCTACTTACCGCTTCGTGACGCCCAGTTCCGACACCCCTTTAAGCTTCAGGACGCTCTTCTGGACCTGCTCGTACTCCGCCATCCCGGTAACTCCCTCCCGGCCCGACTCCTACCTCACTTCCTGTTTACGTCCCACGCGGGGCACGACGGGAAGGACGCAAACCCCGCCTAGGGCGGGGTCCTTTATGCCTGCGCATGCCGGGGCTAAAGAGAGGCCGCCTAGAGCGCCCGGATTTAGACAGTGCGCCTGCGCAAGGAATTGTTTCCGCATAGGCCGTGCGCCTGCGCAAAGCGCCCGCCGCTTGAGGGCGGGGCAACGTATTTGCCTTCCTTTCGAAGGCGCCAGCTCAGCCCTCCCTTGGGGGCGGGGCAGGGATGCACCGTGATTGCCTCAGTTTCCTCATCTGTAAAATGGAGGTGATGACAGCGGCTACTTCTCGGGGTGGTTGTAGCCCCCCACAATGCTGGCCACAGCCGTCGTGCGGCCCCTTTGACACTTCCGGGAGAATAAGGCTGTCACCCCCACACTAATGGTGTGTGGGGGAGGGGACTCCAGGGGGGCTTCCCTAGGCCGCGAGGTCCAGACTAGGCCCTCCAAGAGGAGGTGGACGCGTAGAGGGGGTCACCCGGGGCTCCCCTCCCCCTTCCCTCCCACCGGCTATTTTCCTGGAAAAATAGAGCCTTTATGGTGCGCAGTCTCCTCAGCCATGTGCCATCCATACTGGACGACTGAGTTGTGGGAGTTATATTTTTGTCCCTCTGCCTCGACATTAAAATCTGGCTCCCTTTACCTTTTTTGCTGTTTTTGTATCCCCAGCTCTGATGTAGCCTGATGCCTACAGTAGCTGCTTCAGAAAAGGTTGTTTACAGGTGACTATATAGGATGCTCCCCAGGGAGCATCTGACAGTGCGGATCTGCCACCGTCCTTCAGCCTCTTCTAGAAGAGAAGGGGATCTACATTTTCCAGGCATCGTGGTCTTGGAACAGAGCCAGCTTGGGAGGGAACTATGTCTCGGACCCTGGTTACTTCCAGAGTAAGGCCAAGTTTGAAAGGGAGCCCATCTGGCCTTCGAGAAAGAAGGGGACATTCCTGAGCAGTGTGTCCATCTGAGTCCAAGGGCTTCAGGGAACTAAAGCTGTTTTGTGGCACACGTTTACCATGAATTATTTGAATATGTGCAAGTCTGCAGGGGAAGGGGAAGCACAGGATCCCCAGTGTATTTGTTTCCTGAAGGGAAGTCCAAAACAGTGACACAGCCTAAGAGGACGTGTTGAAGCCTGTTGAAGGTTCATTGTTGGAATCTTTCCCCACTGGCAATCCCAAGTTGAGTCGTCTTCTGTATACAATCCTTTATTTTACAGATGAAGAAACTGAAATTAATGATTTGCTTAAAATAAAATCATTTGAGGGGCAGCTAAGTAGCACAGTGGGTAAAGCACCAGCCCTGGAGTTAGAAGGACCTGAATTCAATTTTTTTTTAGGTTTTTGGCAAGGTAAATGGGGTTAAGTGGCACACCCAAGGCCACACAGCTAGGTAATTATTAAGTGTCTGAGACCGGATTTGAACCCAGGTACTCCTGACTCCAGGGCTCTATCCACTGCACCAACCCCTGAATTCAAATTTGATCTCAGAAACCTTCTAGCTAGGTGATCCTAGGTAAATCACTTAACCCAGATTGCCCGCCCCTCCCCCCATTAAATAACTAATATATGGTATAGATGGGATTCAAACTCATATCTTTTTCCATTGTTTTTTGGAATACAGGGCCTGAAGATGAAACTTTTTAAGTTCCTAACACCTAGCATAGCCTGGCACATAGCATAGACTTAATAAATAAATCCTTGTTAATTGAACCATGAACAATATTTTTATATACCTTATGTTATAGTCAAACTGTGTTCTGTATTTTTCCACGAACAGGCTTTTCCTTTAGGTATTATATCTGGAATAGTTCCTCTTCCAAGTTTGTCAAACTAAATTCAAATATCATCTGCTCCCAAAGACTTCCTCACATCAATAATGACCTGCCCTCTCAGACTTTTTGTATTGTTTTCTTGGCACATCAGCTAGGTACTTTTACATTAAATTTTGCATTATTGGTTTGTTAGAGCTGCTTGGTTTCTGAAACTGGAGACTGGTAACTGATTGCTTCCTCTCTTTTTATGGTATAGTGGAAAGTTGACTATTTCTGGAGTCAGGCAACCCAGTTTCAAATTCTCCCTGTTACTTCACTTCCCCGAGTCTTGGTTTCTTAATCTAGAAAATAAGGGAATTGGACTAAAAGTCATTCTGAGGTTCCTTTCAGCTCTAGAGCAATTATTATACATGGAATGGATTAAATTAAAATTGTCTTTCCTATGCCAGTGATTGGGTTTATGAGCATCCTACCTTTCTAAGAGCTAAGGGGGTAAAATGGGTTAAAAGACTTTGGGGCTAAGATATGGAAGACATGGCAAAACCATTCTGTCCCTGAGCTGAGATACTATTTCAGCTGGGGATTCTAGGTGAAACCCAGAAGGGAGGTTTACAGGAAGCCTTGTCAAATCTCTCTTAATTTTAGTGCTTTCCCTCTGTTAAATATTTCCTTTCTTGATTTATGTATAAATATATTTGTGTGTATATATATATATACATATATTTATATTCATTTGCATATTCTCTATCAGATTATAAACTTCTTGAAAGTAGGGATTGCCTTTTCCTCTTTTTGTATCCCCCCAACAATGCTACATGCTGTTGTTTAGTTATTTTCAGTTATATCCAACTGTTCATAACCCATTTGGGGTTTTCTTGGCAAAGATCCTGGAGTGATTTGCTATTTTCTTCTCCATCTCATTTTAGAGGTAAGGAAACAGACAAACAGGATGAAGTGACTTGCCCAGTGTCACACAGCTAGTAAGTGTCTGAGCTTAAATTTGAATTCGGCAAAAAGTCTTCTTGACTTTTGCAAAAAATCAAGAGATGTGACACTCTCTCCACTTTGTCACTTGACTGCCCTGCATATAAGTGCCCAGCACAAAGTATGGACTATTATCTTAAGTCATTGTAGATGGTGAATGGATTTTCCAGTGTCAACTGGACCAAACTAGCCTCTAACCTGTGAATGGCCAGAGCCAAACAGAGCCGGTTAGAGACAGGAGAGTCAGGAATCAAGCAGAGGTTTAATTTCAAAGTGAGGGGAAGGCTTGCAAAGCAGAGGTAAACTAGATACTTGTGCTGGGAGTTGTTTCTACTGGGACAACCCTTTCTGCTGGGCTAAACCTTAATATGAGTTCATCTGATGATCGGAGAACACCTGGTGCTGGTCAAAGCAATATAATAATTATGTGATTTTGCCAGAGGGCGAGTGCAGGGTGAGTTCAGAAAACAGTTCAGAAAACAAATGTCTTGACACCAGATCATCTAGTACAGTCCATTTATAGATAAAACTGAACCCCCCAGAGGGGAACTGATTTGCTAAAATTGCACACACTCAATAATTGACAAAACTCAAATCAAGGTTTTCTGAGGCTTTTCTCTTTGCCTTTTGAATCTCTAGGCAAAGCCTACACATCAGATTAAAGGAACGACCTTTGAAAGACTTTAGAATTGTCCAGTTCCATACTTGGCTCATTACCAAGTCAACCTGGCAGTTAAGGCCCTGGGAAAGATCCTCAATAGTCAGTCTGCATCTGAAGCTATTTGACTCCATTTGCAACTGGATCATGAAATGAATTTAGCCTCAAAAAAGAATCAGTAATTTGTTTCATAACTAAAATGATTAGGTGATTGTTTTTCCATCTCCCACCATTTATTCAGGGTCACACAGGAGTTATATATCCTACAAAAAGGGCTAGCTATAGAAATAAAGCCATCCTGTAGAAGATGCTCTGTGATTTCCAAGTGTAATAACAGACTTCCCTTACCTACCCCCTACACTAGGCCCTGAACAAGTTGTAAAAGACCATGAAATTTTAGATCCTGGTGGGTTCCTTGGAATCCTTCCAGGGTTCTGAAACTGTGAAATAACAATTCACATTTCTTTAGCCTCTTGGGGAGAAAAATGTCCTTCTTCACAACAACCTTGTTATGTAGGAAGTGCAATAAGACTTAGCTCTCCTTTATAGATGGGGAGGAAGAAGTTCAAGAAGTTTCCCAGGGTCATACAACTAACATAATAAATTCAATTAAACAAATGCTTATAGTAGACTAGACCTAAGAAGAATGAGACTTAAAAAAAAAAGACTAGTTCTTGCCCTTAAGGAACTTTCAATTTACTGGGGATAGGGAAATATAGTGGGGTAAGAAGTCCATTGAAGAAGGAAGTGGCAAACCACTCCAGTATCTTTGCCAAGAAAACTCCATGAACACTATGGTCCATGGGGTCACAAAGAGTTGGACTCAACTAAATGCTTGAACAACAACAGGGAGATTATAGGAGATATACATAAATAGATTATACATAGCAGACTAGCATGGGGCAAAGGAAAATCAGGCAAAATGTTGAGCAAACTCTTATGACTTCACTATACTGTTCTCCCTATTTTTTTCAATATTCAGGTCAAATGCCATCTCTAAGCATCCTTAAAATTACAAGCCAAGTCTTCTCTAGCCTTTGAATTATGGATCAGATACAATAGCTCCTAGGATGTTGGAATAGAACTCAGGTTATGGTGAACCACTTTGATGAGTGTGGTGGGAATTCATCAGATACAATGATTTATTCATGACCATTGCTCTTTGAATCCCTAGGGCCTTGTCATCTGTCCTGCCACTTTGCCCTTTGGAAACCTGAGCATCACTATCTGCCTTGCTTTAGAACCCTTCTATTAAGTATTGTTTTCCTGCATTCAATTCTAAATTCCTTGAGGGCAGGGGCTGTCCTTGTTGTTGTTTGTCCTTTATTCTAGAAGAGGAATAATGACATCAGGTGATTTATATCTTGACTTGAAAGTGAACTGGATTTAGGTGAGGCAGAGCTGAGCAAAGTCATCCACCTCACTCTCTTCTCCTGAGTCATCAAAGCCCAGTGGCAAGACACAGGTAGGTCAAGATGACTGACCTTGGCCCAGGGTTGCAGTGGGGAGACCTTGACCTTTTTAACTTTGGGTTTTTGGCTTTCCTATTCCTCTCTCAGCTCTGTTTCTCTCTGGAATCAGCTGCTTTTGCTCCCTGGAAGTCCTTCCCTTCACTTCCATTCTCATTCTGCCCTGGTGGGTGCCCTTCTCCAATTTGATGAGCTCCTCCCAGAGGAGCACTATTGACCTCTCATGGGTACTCAAGACATTCTCTCTACACATGTGTATATAATAGCTTTTTTGGATTGTAAACACCTTGAGGGAAACTATGGTTTATTTTGTCTAGGAATGCCTAGCTTTGAATGTGGCCTTGTAGATATTAGGTGCTTAAGAAATGCAAGGCAAATAGAATAAATAGACTAGCCCACACTGCTTCCTGAATCAGACTGCATCTTGAGTATTGTGTTCAGATCTGGACATGGCATTTTGGAAGGAGCTTGTCTGGGCAACCATAATGTTAAATATATTTAAATCCATGACTTTCAGAGTTTGATTTAATTCAATTCAGCAAACTTTTATTTAGTTCCAGATATAAAAGAATCACTAGAGAAACAAAGACAAATAGAAAAATCTTTAACCTAGGGAATTTACGTTTTACTTAAAAGAACTGAGGTTTCAAAATCTGGCCTCAGACATTTAATAATTACTGAGTTGTGTGGACCCCCCCACCCCATTGCCTTGTAAAAACAAACAAAAAAAAAGAACTGAGGTTAGGTTGGAGGGAGGAAAAAGAAACTTCAATAAACATCATATCTATCCTCAAGTATTTGAAAGGCTATCATGTGAAAGAAAGATTAGATTTCCATTAGACCCATGAGGGCAGATACCGTTTTTTGCCTTTCATTGTATCTCCAGAATTTGACACAGTCCTGGTATCTAGTAGGCACTTAATAAAAGCTTGTTGACTTGTTCTGCTTTGCCCTAGAGAGCTGTGTTAGGTAGGAGAAAGGTAGAGTTCAGTTTGGTATAAGGAAAATATCCTTACAGTTAGAACTGTCCAAAAGTAGAATGACCCATTTCAGGAGTGACCAGTCACCATTAGAGGTGTTGGAGTGGAGGCTGAATGATATTGAAGAGGGGATTTTGGCGAAGGAACTGGTTGGAATAGATCTCTGAGGTCCCCTTCACCTTTTGATAGGCTCAGATTCTATTGTAATCCTTGTGTCAGAAGCTTTTGTAGAATGAAGGACTTGATTGTACTGTGAAATTAAAAAACATTCTCTTGGAAAATAACCTCAACCTAGGAAAACTGGATAAATGTATGCCGATTTGCCAACACTTATTTCTTACTTGAATGTTCAGAGTTTACAAAGATAAGGAGGAAAGAGTTATGGACTAATCAAAGGAAACAGCTGGAAAATGCACATGCTCTCTAATGAGCATCCCTGGGGGAAAAATTTAAATGAATTCCCAGTCACTTAGAGTTTCTAGACAGGGTGATAAGTAATAAGTAATCCTTTCACGGTGCTTTAAGGTTTATAAGGTAATTTCATATAGATTATTTCATTGGATCCTATTTTTGTTAAGCAGATTCTCTTTCCCTATTATTCTTGAACTCCCCTAGTGGAGACTGCAATCCTGCAGTACCAGGTTACTACCAGCAGGTGATGTCAGGAGCTACTGTCTTCACAGCACCAACAGATGTTTCTACTTGGCTTCAGGAGCTGCAGGTATGACTTCAGATGTGGAGGCAGAAATTCAGGTAAGATGGCAGATATTTCGAATACACAACTTAATATCCTCTCTCCCTGATACCTGGGAGAGATGACTTCTACTTCAGGAAGTTATCTCCCTACTCTTATTATTTGGAAAGCCTGTTAACAAAGTGCCACATTTTCCCCCTAACAATATGCTAAACATACCCTACCTATATGCTATGGTTCTGTCTACCAGTTACCTTTTTAATAGAACCATGAAAACTCCAGATTATCTTTCAATTATCTGAGGACAAAGGGCAGTGAATTCAGTACCAGTCCTGGATTCAGGAGGATCTGAGTTCAAATTTGGCCTCAGACAGGTACAAATTACCTAGCGGTATGACCTTGGACAAGTCACTTAACCCCACTGCCTTGTAAATAAAGGAAAAAAATCTGAGGAAAGAGTTGAATTCAGGTCTACCAGACTCCAGACCCAAGTCCTAATAGCTAATTAAATCCCAGTGACATCCCAGTCACTGAAATCTAGTCCCTTGGAGAGAACAAAGGATGACTCCAAATCAGCCAATCTTTCCTAGGAAATCTATTCTCAGACATTTTACTAGCTGTGTGATTCCAGGTAAGTCACTTAACCCTGTTTACCTCAATTTCCTCAACTGTAAAATGGGAATCTGGAGAAGGAAATGGCACACCTTTCTAGCATCTTTTTCAAGAAAACCCCAAATGGGGTCATGAAAAGTCAAACTGAAAGAGACAGACTGAAAAATGATTGAACCACAACTCCTTGATTTATAAAAGAAAGCCAACTAACCAGAGCTCACTTATGGAAGGGAAGGGAATAATAAGCTTTATACAGAACTATTATGTGCCAGATATTTTGCTAAGTGACTTACAAATATTAATCTTATTAAACCCTCACAACAACTCTTCATTTTACAGATGAGGAAACTGAAATAGAGATTTTCTGAAAGTGACTTGTCAAGGTTTACATCACTTCTAAGTGTCTAAGGCTGGATTTGAACTCAGTAGAGTGAACCTAGTTTCTGGGTGTGGGCCAGGGAGTGGAATATATGTGCATCTAGGTACTTCTTTCTTCTTAGGAATGGCATTTTTTGGCACAGAAACACATGGCATTGTGAAGAATGTTCCAGTGAACAATTAGACCAAGAGATGATAGTGTCTAGTCTGTGGAGAAATAGCAAGAGTTCCCTCTCAGAAGTATGATATGATGTTTGTCTTTCATTCTCAAAGAAGACCAGGATATCAGGAAGGTGATGCCATGACAAGCAAGAGATCTGGATTTGAGTGAAGGGGAGCTGTGTTAAGTCACCAGTCTCACTTTCTCCTCCAGAGCTCTCTAGGTCCAAGTAGGCAAATATGAATCAGGATGAACAAAGATAGCCCTGTGAGGCAATCAAGGTTAAGTGACTTGCTCAAAGTCACATTGCTAAAAGGTGTCTGAGGTCAGATTTGAACTCCTTCCTCTCATTCCAATGCCAGTGCTCTATCCACTGCCCCACCTATTGACTCTAAGAAGCATAGAGGCAGATACTTTCTTTTTCTATTTGATATAAGAAGGAAGGGATTCATAGATATTGTTCAAGTCCTGTGGCAAAGGGGAAGAAAGAATCTGCATTTCCTAAACAGTATAATGCCTGAATTTAGCCTTCTAGAAGAGAAGAGAGATTTCTTGGGCAGTGCCAGCCTTGGGGGTTGCTTCCTGAGGAACTCTAAGTTTGAGGATTTGAGGGTGAGGGGAAAGAGAGAGAAACAGAGACAGAGAGAGGGGTGGGGGGAGAGGGAGAGAGAGAGAGAGAGAGAGAGAGAGAGAGAGAGAGAGAGAGAGAATGAGAATGGGATTCTGGGAGAATTTCCCAAGTGAACCCTGTAGTTGGAGGAGCCATAAGAGTTAAAATTTCAACAAAAGGGAGCAAGAGATTGGAACCTTGTCTCCCTAATATTAAAATGAATAATTCATACAGTTCAGTTCTAATGGGAAGGTGGTTGACTATCCAACAGCTCCAAAATGTTTTTGTCTTCTGGAATTTCCTGTGTGTGGAGGATGTGGCGTGTCCCCCATGTACATTGAGACCTATGGCAACTACTCCTACATAGTAATGGGCTCATGTATTTCTAAGCAAGCCTCACTTGGACTTTTGGCATCTGACTGCCTTTCATTCCTCTCCCCCCTTCCCCCCTGCCCCCTAATATAGGTGACCACATAGTGATGGAGAGATAGATTTTTTGGAGTAACTGTTCTAAGATTTGCTAGTTCTTGGGTTCCTCAATTGGTGCTGGTTGCACTTCAGAATGATTTTCCTGGAAACTACTGTAATATTTTTTTTTTAGGTTTTTGCAAGGCAAATGGGGTTAAGTGACTTTCCCAAGGCCACACAGCTAGGTAATTATTAAGTGTCTGAGACTGGATTTGACCCCAGGTACTCCTGACCCCAGGGCCGGTGCTTTTTCCACTGCAGCACCTAGCTGCCCCTGTAATATTTTTCAAAGAAGGTAGTAGCATGATTATGAGCTCAAGCTTCAGATTTCTCAGAAGACATCAATCTGGAGAGAGCTGTTTGTATAGTACAGAGTTAAGGTGAAAGTAAACTGCCTATGCAACAGTATCACCATTTGTTTCTTGCCTTAACATTCTAAGTATCAATCTCCTGGAAGAGCATAGTATCAATTATAAATTATGCTTTCGAGTTTGATGTTGTCAATTCATGCTTATGAGTTTTGTGTTTTAAGAATTTCTTTTGAGTAGAGGAAACAAATAGCTGCTTTAGGGGCAGCTAGGTGGTGCAGTGGATAGAGAGCACCGGCCTTGGAGTCAGGAGTACCTGAGTTCAAATCCGGCCTCAGACACTTAATAATTACCTAGCTGTGTGGCCTTGGGCAAGCCACTTAACCCCATTGCCTTGAAAAATCTAAAAAAAAAAAAAGTAAAAAAAAAAATAGCTGCCCTATATCTGATCTTTGTTGTTCAGAGTACCTTTCTGTTTTCCTTTTTGGGGATACCCCAGATATGAGTCAAACTTAAGCTATAAATGATATTCCCTGGCAGTGAATAGAGCCAGAGTGGACCAGAAAAGGAACCTTACCCTTCTTTTTAAAGATTAGGCTCCCTTAGGCCTGAATCTAGTCATGTATGACTGTATAATGTATTTAGTCTTAGAGATACTCATTGACCTCAAGGACAAAAAGGAACAGAAACTCTTGTCAAGGATATAAAAACAGTATATAAAAATCATAGGAATTCTTAATCTGGGGTCCATGAATTTATTTCAAAAATATATTTTCTAGCTGCATTTGAATAGAATTGCTTTCTTTTCTAATCTATATACTTTATTTTTTACATTTAAAATGATTATTCTCGATCTGAGGAGTTCTTGGGTTTTGCAGACTATCAAAGGGGTCTGGGAAATAAACAAAATTTAGAACCTCTTAATCTAATGCCCACACTTTACGGATTAGAAAACTGAGGCCCAGAAAGGAAACATAATTTGCTCAAGGTCACAGGAATTAGTGGTGGAACCAGGATGAGGTCTTCTGCTTTCCAGCACAGGCTCCAAAATGCTCTTCTGCCTACCATATACTCCCTGGACAGAGAATGGGACAGGACAAGATGGGCGAGAAGCAGCTTTGGGCCCTGTTCCATGAGAGGTTGTAATGTGAGTCCTGCTGAAGGTGGGGGCTGGGAGCAAAGGGAGGGCATAGGTGACTGATGCCAGACAGGGATTTTGCTTAAATATTTCTGGGGGTGATTTAGAAATCCTCACAGCAGCAGGGTCTAACTCTTCTTTGTCAGGCTCCTGCCCCTGCTTTTTAAATCAAGTAAACATTGGGTTTAAGAGGAAAGTCATTAGAAGAACAGCCTGAATTTAGACATGGGCAACAAGCAGACAGTTTTCACTCAGGAACAGCTTGACGCATATCAGGTAAGAGCCCTGAGAGGGAAAAACAAGTACTTGCCATTTTTAACTAGTTTAATTCATCATACTACATGTCCAATATACTAAATATGAATCTTTTGGCTTAAGCCTGGAGAAACAAAGATTAAAAACATCTATTTCCCTCAAGAATCTTACAGTCTATTAGGGAATAAACAGGAATAACTACAAGACAAATTTAAATGGGATAAGGACATATAAGAGGTTAAATAGAAAAGAGGAGAGCTTTGGTTCAGGCAGGATCATTTCAGAAACGACCTCAATGACATTCACTTTTTGTTTTAAGAAAGGGAAGGATTTCTATCAGAGGTGAGCAAGGGCATCTCTTCCAATTATGGAAGATGACTTATTCAAATGCAGGGAGATTGGAAAGGACAGGATGAGGATGAAATTAAGGGTTAAGTTCTATAGTTTGACTGGAAAATAGAGTGAAAGGTGGTAATTTGCCATTGGGTTAGAAAAGTCCATTAGAACCAGATTATGGAGGGTCTTGAATACTGAATCAGGAAGTTTGCATTTTCTTTTGCTGGCAGAGAGCCTTTGAAAGGTTTTGAGTAGAATTTAGACCTGTGCCTTGGGGAGATTATTCTGGATGCATGTGAAAGACGACTGGAAAGGGGAGAATTCTCAGAATCTGAGGTGGGTGACCTGTGCTTTAGTCAGGTGTCTCTTTTTGACGGTTTATACTGTTGTATCTTGGATTATAGCACTAACCTAGATTAATCTGTGTGGTGCTGAAACAATTCTACCAGAAATTCAGCTGGTTGAGGAAAAGTACTAGTCAAAATGGTTGATTTGTGTTATAATTTCCAGGTCCAAGGATGACTGACCTTCCCTTTGATTAGACAGTTGTGTTTATGAAGCCCAAGATAGGGTCTGATCACTCTGATAAAAGGTATATTTATGATACAAATGGGAGAATCTTTGCTAATTCCCTGCTCTTTGGAAGTGGGGAGGGGGATGCTTTGACAAACCAACCTTCTTTATTCCCCTTTTTTTTATAGGACTGCACTTTCTTTACAAGGAAAGAAATTTTGAGGTAAGTCTCTTCTGGGACCCCTACCCCGCAATCAAAGGGAAGATTCAAGCTGAGGATGGGTGGTATAGGATCATAGAAATTTTGAGTTAAAGAGATCATGTATTCCAGGGGGTTCCTAACCCAGGATTTCAGGGTCTCAGTGAACCTGAATGGGAAAAAAATTCTATTTTATTTTTAAAAAACCTTTGATTTCCTTTATCATTCTATGGATTTTATCTTATGCCTTTAAAAAAAGCCCATTATTCGGAGAAGGGATCCATCCAGTTTTTATTGGGCTGCCAAAGAAACCCATGACCCCTCAAAAAGATTACCCCTAATCTAATCCAACTTCATCATGTTACAAATGAAGAAACTGAGGTCAATATCTAAGTAACTTGCCTAGGTTTATACAGGCAACAAGTAGCAGAGCTGGCATTTGTATCCAGATACTTTGACCCCAATCCAGTATTTTTCTGTGTTTTTGTTCAAAACCCTATATGAGTTAAGGCTACCAGATGGCAAAACTGCAAAGCTAACAGTTTGTCTTCAGGGCAGAACATATCAAATGATTTTGTTATACTCTGTCAAAAAGGAGACAGATCACAGAGAAATGGAGGGGGGAGTAGAGCATACTTTATTCTTTTTCCCACAGTCACTAGTAGACTGAACTGTCATTCAGTACCATCAGGTTGACAGGCTTGTAATTGATTATCAAATTATCCATGATTTGACTTGTTGTTGATTGACAGCTCAGTTAGTCAATGACAAAGGATTTCTTGCCCTCTCTTCCCTCCCACTACCTGTATACTAATTGAACAGGTGGTCCCTAACAGTGGGAAGTTCATCATGATCTGTTTTCCTCACCCCTCTCAAAACCTATCTCCCACAGCCTAGACTAAGACCAAGTGTAAATGACTAGGAATGACTGGGATTTGATTTGTTCTGTTTAGCCCCAGGGAGCAGAACTAGGAAACAGGAGTGGAAATTGCAAAGAGGCAAATTTAGATTTAATGTCAGGAAAAGTTTCTTAACAATTAGAACTGTCCCAAAGTGGAAAGATCTGCCTAAGATGCTCAGGTTTCCCTTGACTGGAGGACTTCAGGCAGAGACTGCTGGGTAACCATTTGTTATAGTGGTTATAGTGGGCGTTCCTTCATATTTAGGTTAGACTAGACATTGGGGAGTTCCCTTCTAACTGTTAAATTATGTGATTCTCTAATTGATGGCTTTAATGATGAGCCCTGGCAGGACACTGGGGAAAGGAGTGGTGAATTCTGACAGAGATCAAAGCTTTAAGTTAAGGAATGCAATTTAAAGAATAGATAATAGAATTTAGAGCTGGAAGAGAGTTTAGGGATTAACCAGTCCAGAAGTTCTTATCTTGGTATCTGTAAACACTTAAAAAAAATTGCATAACAGTATAGAGTTCTCCTAAAGTCTTTGTTTTAAACCAAAGAAGCTTAAAATTGCATTGGTGCTGAAAACTTAGTTTAAAAGTCTTACTTTTAAGCTTTAACAGATTAAAAACTATACAGTTTTAAGCTATCAAAATTGAAAACTAAGACTCTCTATATAATTTGTTTTCTTTGTAATCTTATGTATTTCATTTATTTTTTTATTCCAAAAAAGGGGCCCTTAGGCCTCACCAGGCTGCAAAAGGAATCTATGACAAACAAAAAAGGGTCAAGAATTACATCTAATTCAACTCTCTCATCTTAGAGAAGGAGAAACAGGCTCACAGAAATGGTAGGCTTAGCCAGTAAAGTGGTTGAGAATGGAGGATTTGTGGCATCTGTGTTCAACACAGGCAGAGTAGTTTTGTTGAGTTTTGGACTTGGATTCTAGAGACCAGAGTCCAAATCCTGATTCTTATACCACCTGTGGGACTTTGACCAGAGCATTTCATGACTTTAGATCTCAGTTTCCACATCTATAAAGAGGGGATAAAAATACTGTTTTCCAAAGGATTGCTTCAAAGAGAGTGCTTTGTAAACTGTAAAGCACCATAGAAATGCCAGATATTATCTTTAAGGTGCTAAGTAAAAACTATCTGGGGGTGAGATTCCAAGTAGACTTATTAGATCTTGGACCTTGTGAGGTTGAGGGTGGGGAGGGGAAGGGAGAAAGAGACGTGAGAGAGTAGTCAAGTGCTGGCAATTTTGCTAGGGTACTATGGTCCGTCAATGACCTTTGGATTCCATCTAATCTACTTCTCATTTTTGTTGATATTAATTAGGTAATTATCCCACTCGTGATCTTTCTATTCAACAGCAAGCATTTCTTAGGAGGCTATAATATATGACACTGGGTTAAGTTTGGGATTGGGGCTATAAAGAGAAAAAAAAATTTACACATTCACTATCCCCTCCCCCCTCCAAGGACCTTATCTTTTATTAGGGGAAATGTGACACCAGCTCAGATAAATACAATACAAAGTGATACACTGTAAGTGCAAAGGTGAGAAGACAAAGTGCTCTAAGAAAATTTGGAAAAGGAGAGCACTTTCAGCTTGGAGAATCATGGAAAGCCTCTTGGCAGAGGTAACACTTGGATTGTAACTTGAAGAAAGAAAGATTCTGAAAATTAGAGATGAAGAGGGGTGGTTTTCTGAACATGGACATGACTTTTGCAAAGGCACAGAAGTCTAGATGGCATTACAAGTTTGGGGAATAGTTGCTTGAATTGGTCTTGAATATGGAGTATATAAGAATGGAAATGTTTCACTTACCTCCATACTCAGATTTGTATCAGTGGTCTCCCACTTTCATGCTGTCTTCCTAGAATGTCCCTGACCTCTGCCATTGTTAGAATGTCTCGTCTACAGTATAGTGTGTTCATTTCTAGGCACCATATTTTTTGGGAGAACCTTGATAGTCTGAATTATTTCCATACTAAATAATAATGATATTAGCATGACACATATTTAGAATTTTAAAATTTGCAGAGCCTTTTATCAGCATGATCACATTTGATTACTGATAACTCTTTGAGGTAGGTACCACATATATGATTGCTCTCATTTTATAGATGAGAAGATTGAAGGCAAGAAGGAAAGAAAGAAGGAAGGAAGGTAGAACTCAATTAATTGATGCATTAAAGTGCTAGTCCAGGAGTCAGATTTTTTTTCTTTTTGTAAGGCAATGGGGTTAAATGACTTGCCCCCAAGGTCATACAGCTAGGTAATTATTAAGTGTCTGAGGCCAGATTTGAACTCAGGTACTCCTGACTCCAGGGCCGGTGCTCTATCCACTGTGCCACCTAGCTGCCTCCAAGGAAGACCAGAATTTAAATCTGGCTTCAGATACTTATTAACTTTTTGATCTAGGGCAAATCACTTAACCTCTGTCTGCCTTAGTTTCCTCAAATGAGGATAATAATAGTATCAACTTCACAGGGTTATTGTGAGGATCAAATTAAATAAAATTTGAGTGACACATAGTAGGCACTTAATAAATGCTTACTTCCTTCCTAAAGTGGAATGAACTGCCTCTAGAGTCAGTGAGTTGCTGACATTAATAGTTTCCAGACAGTTCAGTCATGACCACTTGATAGGTTCTGAATTGTAGAGGGGATTTTTTTGCTGAATAGATACTCACTAAAGTCTCATCCTACTATGAGGTAATTCCATGAAAAGAGATAAAAAAAATACTTTGTGAAGAATTGTTAATAGGTATGACTATATCAGAGATAATTTCTTTTCAGTTAAAGAGACATAGATTGCTCCTGATCCTGGAAACATCTCAGTAGGCATCTCATCCAGAAACCTGAATTTTGGATCTTTGACCTGATCAGAAGGAATTTGATGGACTAGAATATCAGATCTAATTCAATAAGATGAAATTGAAAAAGACTCAAGGAAAAGTTTTATTTACTTATTGTAAAAATCTGGTATCCAAATCCAAGAAGAGAGAGGCATAACTAGGTAGAAGTTTGTGACAAGTACTTAGTGAACCAGAAACTCAATGGGAATTCACTGTGTCATATGGTAGCTATGAAAGCTATTGTGGTTCCAGGGATCAGGACTTGGTAGTCTTGTTGTTTTCTGTCTTGGTCAGACATTTCAAAGACCTGATGATCAGTTCTGCATAACAGATTTAAGGGCAGACCTAGATGAACTGGAGAGTAACCATAGCAGACAAGCAGGAGGATGGAAGTTCTTGAGTTCATGTCAAAAGAAGATCAGTTGAAAGAATAGTTTAAACTAGAGAAGATGTTTAAACTGGGGATATTGAAACCAGAGAATATGTTTAAACTAGGAATGTTTCAACTAGAAAAGACTTTTCCTCTGGGGATGTTTAAACTAGAGAAGAAAAGACTTAGGGATTATGTGATAGCTGTCTATGAAGTAGATACATGTTTATTTTTGTGTGTTTATTTATCTGTGAGGGAAACACATGGACATTTCATAGATTTGTATGAAGCAGACACATGCCCATGTTTGTTACATGTCTATGAATCCACCTATTTCTTGTTTGTTTCCTATATCTATGAATATATGCTTCGTATGTTTGCTTTCATATATCTATCTGTATTTTCATTTGTCTTTGAAGTAAATAATGTCTATTTTGTGTTTGGTTCATTTAGCCATAAAACAACTTGTCCATTTCTCATCTATATGATGAGGACACATGTCCATTGTATATGTTTGTGTCATGTGTTCATGAAGAAGACGTATTTGTTTTGTAAGTTTGCTTCATATGTCTATGAAATAAACATGTTTTCATTTCATATGTTTGTTCCACACACCTGTGAAGTGGGCATGTGTCTATTTTGTATGTCTGTGAAAGACTATTGCCTAAAAGAAGAATTGTTCATTTTGGCCTTCTGGAGGGAAGAGCTAGGAGCAATGGATGAAAATTGCAAAGAAATAAAATTTAGTTCAATTTCACGAAAAGTAACCTAACAACTAGAGCTATTTCAAAGTGGAATGAACTGCTTTTGGGAATTCTGGGTTCCCCTTGTACTGTAGATCTATCTTTGGGCCAAGGCTAGATAACTAGGTTGTAGATGGAATTTTTTTTTTAGGCATGAGTTAGACTAGATGGTCCTGAGGTCCCTTTCAAATCTGAGATTTTGTGATTTTGTGACCCTAGGCATCAGGGTTAGACAGGAGGGATGGAGATTGTTCTCCCTTGCAGGATATTTTCAGCATATTGCTCTCAGGACATTCGAGAAATCATGGAATCTTCAGAAGGTCTGGTCTGGGCCATGTCATTAGTTATATAATTCATCTGCCCTTTGCAAGACCCTCATCCTATTGTATTCTTTACCTGAAGCCCAGACTGCCCGGGTCGGAAGTCTGTCATACCTGAAACCCAAGCCTGGGTTGGTGTTTGATCATGTATTGATTGGAGGCCAAGCCCATAATTGTGTCAGGAATAAGGCATTTATTATTGATGCGAAATCCTTTTCAAAATACTACCCTATTGTTCCCAAGCATGTCCGATGATGACAGCTTTAAATGGGACTTGTGGACTTATCTCAGAAGGACACACTCATACAGAGGAAAAAGTCAGAGTCACGTGGCAATTGAATCCTCTAGATACTAATTTAATAACAATATCTCACATTTATAATTATAGCATATTTTATCAACAAGTCTGCCAATAAACATTTGTTATGGCCCACTATGTGCAAAATGCTGAGATAAGTGCTGAAGATATAAAGAAAAGCAAAAAAAAATAGTCCCTGTTCTCAAGTTCACCAGCTAATGCAACATTTACATTTGATCCTTTCATTGGCCTTGTCAGATTGGTCATGCATTTATTAGTCCCATTATATAGGTGAGGAAACTTAAGTCTAAAAGAGAAAAAAATCATTTGCCTGAGATAGCATAGCAGGTCCATGACTTGTGTGGAAGCCAAGAGATCACTGAATCATAACTCTAGAAATGAAATGGTCTTAAAGACTATCCCATCCAATCTTCTCATTTTACAGATGAGAAATCTGAGGCCTACAGTATGAAAAGGGTCATATCATTAGTACATGCAACATTACATGTCATCACATAATCATTACACAATCAATCAACAAGAATTCATTAAGTGCCTAGAATGTTTCAGGTGAGAGTGCAGTGTGGAGGGACTAGAGAGAAAGCTTAGAAGCTAGGAAGACCTGGGTTTGAGTCCTACCTCTGACCTCTACTTGACTGAGTCAGCCTGGGACAGTCATTTAGGCACTGTGAACTGTATGAACCAGAACTAGAGGCAGATCACTGAGGAGGAATATATCCAACAGGAATACAAAGCATTGATATCCATTTATGGCAGATATGATGGGTGAAATTTGAAACAACTGAGGAAACAAAAGTTTGAGCTTCCAAGCATATTGATTTATTAAGCTTTGTATGCCAGTTGTATAACAAATTGGAACTAGTCCTCCTCAGCTTGGCACTGGACCCGAAATACAGAGGAAGACATTTTTATGCATTAAAAAAAATGAACAGGATATAAACAAGGATACAAAATTAGATAATCTGATTTGTAATTGGAGAAAAGATTAGGGACTTTCCAAGTTGGGAGGGCGAAAATAAAAGGTGCAGTTCCCTGAAATCACAAAAAAGAAGTGTCCCCCTCTAAGGGTTTGTATTAAATCAAAATAAAAAGGAAATAGGAACTGATTGATTGTTGTGTATCAATTTTCAGATGATATATGGGTTACTTGAGATGTATAATTATGAGAAAACTCCTTTTATCAGGCTTCAGATTGGAATGGATTTCTGGTCGGCCTAACCCAGGACTCAAAGGGTCTCTAAGCAACAAGTAGTCACTTAACCCTGTTTGCCTCAGTTCCTCATCTGTAAAATGAGCTGGGGAAGGAAATGGCAAACCACTCTAGTATCTTTCCTAAGAAAACCTCAAATGGAGTCATGAAGAGTTGGATGTGACTAAAATAACTGAACAGCAACACAAAGCAACAGGTAGGTGGTCCAGTTTCCCAGCCATGCAGGGCTAGGTTCAAACATTGTAACAAAGTTTTCTCACAGTTCCCATAATTGAATAAATTTTCTCACATGACAGAAACTGAACTAGACCCATCACTGAATAGAAAGGGAACTGAGCTAGATCCAGAGTTGAGTCACAAGATGGAGTCAGTTTGGTTCATACAATTCTCAACCTTGAGGGCTGCATCCTAAACAGTTCTTTTTCTTCTGTATCCCAGGCTATTTTATCGTTTTCAGGATCTGGCTCCTCAGCTAGTTCCTCTTGATTACAACAGCAATCCCAGTGTGAAGGTGCCATTTGAGGTAATCATCAGCATGCCAGAGCTAAAGGTAAGAGGAGGGAGAGTCTGTCAGAATTCAGTCAGCTAGGCTCCCTGATTGCAGACCTTTCCTTTCCTGGGGCACTTTGGGATTCTTCACTTCCCTCCTCTCATCACTTTGGAATTCCTCTCCTCCTGCCCTGGACCTTCACCCAGCCATTCTTACCAAGACTCAGTGTTCCCCAGTTCATCTGACAGCTCAAAATTGACTGGTCAGTCTATTCCCATGAGGTCCCCTTTCCCTCAGTTTAGCCTATAGAGAGGATAGGAGAATTTGTATAAACCTTTCTTCTTCCTTGTTCCTTAAAAATAGCAATTGGCCATTGTTTTAAGGAAAGAATGTAATAACTTGGTTTGCAGAATTTTGTGGATTTGTATTTAGTTCTGGGAGAATTCTAATGTTACTTTAACATCCTTATGGTAGTTGACTAGTTTTAGCAATTCCAAAGTCCAGGAGTTTTTACTTGCCCTGCTGCCAATTCCTTAGCCCTCATGTTATTTGAGTTTTTCCTTAACATTTTCATAGAATCCCAGAATTTGAAAGCTGAAAGGGACCTCAACTCAGACATAAAAGAACTATAAAATAACATCTGGTCTATGCTTGAAGACCTCCAAGAAGAGGGAATCTCCCACCTCTTCAGGAAGCCTAATCTAATTTTGGACAATTCTAATCATTAGGGAAATTTTTCCTGACATCAAGCTTTGATTTGCTTTTTGTTTCTCCCCATTCCTTTTGGTTCTGCCCTCTGGAACTAAACAGAACAATCTAATCCCTCCTGGATGTGCAACCCTTCAAATACTTGACTGCTATCATGCCCCAAATCCTGAATTCTCTCTAATTGCCATTCTTGTAACCTACATTTTTTTGGTTACTGTATTGACTCATATTGAGTTTATTGTCCACTAAAATTCTCGGATCTTTTTCTTTTGAGTTTTTTTTTCAAGGCAATGGGGTTAAATTACTTGCCCAAGGTCACACAACTAAGTAAATATTTAGTGTTTGAGGTCAAATTTGAACTCAGGTCATTGACTCCATGACTGGTGTTCTACTCATTGTGCTACCTAGCTACCCCTCTCAGATCTTTTTTTTTTAGGTTTTTTTTTTGCAAGGCAAATGGGGTTAAGTGGCTTGCCCAAGGCCACACAGCTAGGTAATTATTAAATGTCTGAGACTGGATTTGAACCCAGGTACTCCTGACTCCAGGGCTGGTGCTTTATCCACTGCTCCACCTAGCCGCCCCTATCAGATCTTTTTCAAGAAAATTGGTATCAATTTGCCTTTCCCTGTTCTATATTTGTTCAGTTAACTTTTTTAAATTTAAATTTAATTTTATTTTTCCTCTGGTTCCATGCAAAAACAAGTTTCGACATTCATTTCCAAATGTTCAGTTAACTTTTTGAGCCTAATAATAGCATTGTTCATTTGTCTCCAGTTAAGTTCCCCTTAGATTTGGCCTCTCCCTATCCAGTAAGATATTTTTGGATTCTAATAATATTATCCAATATTTTATTTATCTCTTTTATCTTTATGTCAACAGCTTTTCATTTCATTTCATTTTTTTTGAGATTGAGTCTTCCTCTATTTCTCAGGCTAGAAGTTCAGTGGCCACTCACTAGGACTGATTCCAATGCTGACTGGTATGAAAATTAACTTGCTTCATTTTTTTTATGATTTTGGATAGCCAGTCTGGTAGCTGTCTGCTCCTGGAGCTTACCATACTTAGGATGGACAATGAATAGTCTTTAGCCCTACTGCAGCTCAGAACTTCCATACTCTAATGATCCACCAGCTTTAGCAATAGAGATGTGACTGACCATCAGCAAATTTGGCAAGCACAAAGTCTATATTTTCATTCAAGTCATGAATAAAAATAAAACATGTAATAGAATGGAATTAAAGACACTGAGATCTTCCTTCAAACTGACACAACTGATCCATTCAAATCAATCCAGTAACCACATTAAGATAAAAATTTGATAGTCTCTGCCCTCAAAGGATATTGCAATCTAACAGGAGAGAAAACTTGTAGATATGTAAGAATATAAATGTTACATACAAAATGAATATCTGATAGATTTTGGAATTAGGATGCCAGTAGCTGAGGGGACTGGGAATGTCTTCCTAGAGAAGGAAACACTGGTGAAAGACTGCTTGGTACTGGGGACACAATGACTAAACAGAAAACAGGTCCTCCCCTCAAGGTACTTATATTCTACTGGAACCATTAATCACTATTTTGGGGCATGGTCATCCAGTAAAATTTGCATCTACCTCATGGGGCTTTCAATTCTTTCCTTTCTAGGATAACCCATTTCGAGAGAGAATTGCTCAAGTTTTTTCCCAGAATGGGGATGGAAACATGACCTTGGATGATTTTCTGGATATGTTTTCTGTGATGAGTGAAATGGCTCCTAGAGATCTAAAAGCATATTATGCTTTTAAAATTTATGGTATGTGAGAGGGACCTGATCATGGGACTCTAGGGGGAAGACAGAAACTCTGAGGTCAGATTTTTTTTCCCCATCTAGAATGTATTCTCATTTCTGCCAAGCCCAAACAACAAGAAAGTAGTTGAGAATGTACTAATTCACTACATATTCTTGTCAAGAAACTGCCAATCTGCCCCTCAGTTTCCCCATATATAAATGTGAATAGAATATCTATAAGAACTTTCCAGTTCTAATAGTTTTGAAATTGCACCCATCATTGACTGCCTTTAATAGGCCCATCCTAGGACAATCTTAAGCTCTAACACCCCGGTCCCTAGGAACTGCCTACTTCTGTTACTCCTTTATCCAAAAAAAATCTATCTCTATCATCCTTATACCTGGGCACTGTCTGCCTCTAATGTCACTCTGTTCCTGGGCATTGCTTTTTTCTAAATTCGTCATCCCCAGACAACGTCTGCTTCTCACAGTCCCTCAATCTCAGGATGCCCCTCACCATTTTGAGCCTTTGCTCCAAGGCCATAGTAAAGCTCAATGGCACCATTTGGCCCAGATTTTAACAACGATGACTATATCTGCCCATCGGATCTGGAGAAGACAGTGACCAAGCTCACTCGAGGTGAGCTGACTCCTGAGGAAGTTGGCCTTGTGTGTGAGAAGGTGATTAATGAAGCTGATGTGGACAATGATGGCAAACTTTCTCTGGATGACTTTCAAAATATGATCCTACATGCCCCAGACTTCCTCAGGTAATTGATCTCTTCATAAATGTAGTCTTAGAAACTTTTTGTTTTAACTAGGGCTATGCGTCCTACTAAAATGTGCATTTCTCTTCCATTCCTAAATAGGTTTTGCTTTAAATTCTTACTAATCATTTATAGATTACTGTGAATGATTTCAGATATTTTCCTGAGAAAAGAATTAGGAGGTAGGGAAAGCCTTCAAAGGAACCAAATGTTTGTGAATTTTTAGGATATTAGAATCTCTGAGAGCAAACTTGTTTAACATGTACACCATCCATCCTTCCATGTTTTCTTTTTTTTTCCTTTTTTTCAAGGCAATGGGGTTAAGTGGCTTGCCCAAGGCCACACAGCTAGGTAATTATTAAGTGTCTGAGGCTGGATTTGAACTCAGGTACTCCTGACTCCAGGGCTGGTGTTCTATCCACTGCACCACCTAGCCACCCCCAATCCTTCCATATTTTCCACTCATCTATTAATTTCTCCATTCATTTATTTATTTACTTATCTACTCATTCACCCATTCTTCATAGTTCTATGGATTTTTAAATTCATGTAGTTATATATCTGTTGTTCTAGTCATCCATTCTTTCATTCATCCATTTATTCAGCCACTTATTCATTTATCAGTTCATCTGTCCTCTTACTCATCTGTATGTCCATGTGTCCATTTATCCATTCATTCATCTACCCAATCATTTATTCAGTCATCCCTTTATTCATTCATTTGTTTCTTCCTCAATCTATCCATCTGCTCATCTATCACTCATTCACCTACCTGTCTACTCACCAATTTATTCATTTGTTCATATATCTAAATTTGTTCATTATCTATTCATCTCCTTCTCACTTAAACATCTGTTAATTAATATCCTTAACAATTTATCTACCTGCCTGTTTATTTGCCTAACTAGCCACTTTCGATTTATTTATCCTTCCACTTATCCATTTATTCTTTTCATTGTTTATTTATTCCTTCACCAACATATACATTAATTTTCTCAATCTTTTGTCATTCTTTTGTCCATCTACTTATTTGTCTATCTGAAGCCATCCACCAATCCATAATATACACATTTATTTGTCCATTGCTTTACCTAACTATATATACATATAACCAGTAATATAATTCATTTATTTATTCTCCATTCATTTATTCTTCTATCTATCCCATACATTCATTCATCTATCAATCAATCAATTAACCAACTATCAATGTTTGATATATCAAAATACTATGCAAAATGCATTGCTACAAAGATAAAAAAATCAATAATTTCTGCTCTCAAAAGATCTTACAGGGGCGGCTAGCTGTGTGGCCTCAGGCAAGCCACTTAACCCCATTGCCTTGAAAAACCTGAAAAAAAAAAGATCTTACAGTCTGAGAAGAGAGAAAATATGTAGATATGTAAGAATTGAAATTATATAAACAGTATGAAAGTAGATTTTACATTTGGGACAACTAGCAGTTGAAGGGATTGGGAAAGACTTCATAGAGAAGGAAGCACTAGAGTAGAATATTCCTGAATCTTGAAAGCCAAGAATTCTGAGATGGAGGTGAAGAAGGAGAGCATTTTAGGCATGTGGGAATTTTTGAATTGTACTCTTGAACATGTTCCTGCATTTTTTTCTGTCTCTACCTTTACTCATACTGTTCTCCATGCCTAAAATCCTGTCCTGAGCCTTCCATCTCTACCAGCTGAAATCTAGCCAGCTTTCATTGCCCATCTCAAATGCCACTTCTTCCAGGAAGTCTTAACTTAGTTCCCCAGTTAGAAGTGATCTTTTCCTTTCTCTGAATTCCCATAATACCTTGTTCATATATTTTGTATGCTCATATCATAGTAGTTATTTGTATGTAGATGCTATATCTTATTTATATCATCAATCAATCAGAAAGAACTTAAGCATTTTAGACATTGTGCTAAGAGATGGGAATAGATGGCAAAAGCAAAAACCAGTCCTTGATCTCCTGGTGCTTACACATGTCGGCATAGATAAAATACATGCCAAGTAGATAAAAGAATAGATGAATGTTAAAAGGGAAGGTCATAGCAACTGGAGATTGGGGAGGGAAATGGGGAAGGTCTGCAGGGGGAAGCATTGATCTGAGTCTTGGAGGAAGCCAGATCTTCTAGGAGACAGAGGCAAGAAGAGACCAAATTATAGAACTCCACATTAAAGGCCACGAATAGCATGAGCTCTTTATGGAGGCTATCCCATAAACTTCTCACTTCTTTGCTTTGTTTTCTTTTACAGCACCTTTCACATTCGAATCTGAAGTGTAACAGGCAACCTTGGCCCAACTTGATCCTCCCCAGCACTACTGCACCTCCAGCATCTGCCCCCATCTGTCTTTCCCTACAGTTGGATCCTCCCACCTCAGTCATGACCCTAGCTCCCCATTTTCTCTATTACTATCTAGGTTTGATTCAGTCATAGCCCCAGTGTCCTTTCCATTCCCAACATCTTTTCAGCCAGACCATCTGTGACCCAGTGCTCTCTTTGTCCCAAGAGTCTGACCAACGTGTTCTGACTGACAGCCCAGCTCCCTGACTTTTTCTATAATTAACCTTTGACTGATCCAGACATCATTTCAATATCCCAGATTAGCAATGACCCCAGAACTCTACCCATCTATTCCTATATGGGTAACCTGGATGGGATCCCAGTCTCCCATGTTTTACTTTAACTGACTTGGCCTGATTGAGCTAATCCCAGTGTCCTATTTATTTTTGTGACTTGGTTAACCTGGCAATGACTCTAGATTCCCATTTTTCCCAATAATCTGTGTTGCCTAGCCCAGGTATGAAGCCACTGCCTCATTAGGATGTAAATTCAGAGAACAGGGATTATTTTATATTTTAATATTGTATCCCAACACCTAATAGTGTATTGTATGCGGTAGGCCTTTAATTAGTGATTGTTGAGTTGTTGAACAAACAGTTTCTGCCTTATCAATTCCTAGTTCTAGCTAGCTAGCCTGTCGTTAGTATCCCAGCCCTTGCCCATCCTAGTCCTGCTTGCCCGAATCATGATTTGATGCCTCACTCTTCTGCTCTTCAGTCAAGTCCAGAGGAAATCACCGAATGTTGAGTTTTTCAGGGACCAAGTGAGGAAAGATCAGGATAATAGCTCCTTCTGGGAGGTAAGAGAAGGGTTGGGAAAGGAAGTAGGAGGGGACCAAAGATAAATTTGACCTACTTTGAGATTTTGCTTGTGGTTGACACTGCACCCAAAAAAGGGGCAGACATTCTTTCTCTTTCCTTCTATACAATCTGACCTCTGTTCTCAGGCCTCAGAAGTTAGGTTAATGGTAGAAGTTAGCTACACCCTGGGTTAGGTGGTTTTTGTGGTCTGGCCTTGGCACCTAAGCACTAACTGTACCATTTTTTTCTTTGGGGGGGAGGGTAATACTTTCTGAGTTCCCTAAAACTGAATTTCAAATGATTTTAATGAAATAGTAGCTGTTTGTAAGATTTTCCTCAGCAGGACAGACTGGCCCCAGTGACCCCTTGCTAAGTTTTCCTGGCTCTGTACTCTGGTATTTTCCCTGATTGATCTATTTGCCCCTTCTTGAGGTTGCATTCTACCAATATTAAGTTATTCAGGCTGAACTACCTACTTCCTCCCTGCAGTACTAGAAAAAGTAGTTTTCTTTAGGCTTCTTTGGACACAGGAGGAATAGAGTTCTTTCCTGTCTGGGTGCTCAGTCCATCCTGTTTGGTTACTGTTGATTTTATAATCACTGCCCTGTATGAAGCACCTTCATGGTTCATCATTGCTTATTGAGCAAAAGCATCATAAAGATAGTGGTTCTTAAAGTTTTTGGTCTCAGGACCCTTTAGAATTATTGAGGAACCCAAGAGCTTTTGTTTCTGTGGGTTATATCTATTGATATTTATTCTCTTGGGGATTAAAGTGATCTAATTTTATTATGAAGATTATGATTTTGAATGAAATTCAAATTGAGTGACTTGAATGTGAAATGAAAATTCTGCACTTGATCTTAGCCAAAAGGCCAAGAAGTGATGAAATGAAAATTCTGAATTTGAACTTATGAATCACCTAAAAGGGTCTCAGGAACTCCAGAAAGTTTCTACCAGTGATTGCTGGTAGAACAAAGTAGCTTTATAATCTTGGGTGAATTCCTTAACCCCTTGGAGACTCAGTTCATCTGTAAAATAGAAATGAAAATACTTTATCAGCCTCACAGGACTATTATGAAGAAAGTACTTTGTAAAGCAATTCAGTAAGGTAGCCTTCTATTACTCTCACTTAATAATGTCCAAACAAGCAAATGCCGTTCAAGGATCTTCATCAACTGCTATCACCCTTCTTTCCAGTCTTACCATCTTACTCTGCTCCTCCCACTTATATGCTTTAGGACAAAAGGACTACTCATTTCCCCTGAATGTATGCCCTGCCCTCATTTTTTTTTGTTATTGTCTTTTTTTAATATGAACTTAAACAGTAACAGACAGAGATATTTCAATGAAACAACAAAGAACATGAAAGAGAATTTTATATGAAACTTGGAATTCCTAGAGCATACATTTTTTAAAGTATTACCTTTAATGCAATAATACATAATTAAGCATATCGTTGGCTTGTCTGTGCCCTTTTCTTAATAATAGATTTCTTTCATAATTTTTTAGGGTTTTTTTGCAAGGCAAATGGGGTTAAGTGGCTTGCCCAAGGCAACACAGCTAGGTAATTATTAAGTGTCTGAGACTGGATTTGAACCCAGGTACTCCTGACTCTAGGGCCAGTGCTTTATCCACTATGCCACCTAGCTGCCCCTGAAAATAGACTCTTTTAACCAAGAAATTTGATCAAGCAAAACAAATCAATACATTGGCTCTGTTGTTTATTTCTTTCAGTCCTTATCAATTCTCTGTCAAATGGAGAGAATCACACTCAAGTAGTTTGGTAGTACAGATAGAACTCTGTAAATGTGGAACTCAAATTTGCCTCAGATACTTACTGTGTGACCCTAGGAAAGTTACTTACCCTTAGTTTCCTCATCTGTAGAATGGGAATATTAATAGTACCACCTCCCAGGATTGTTTTGAGGATCAAATGAGATAATATTTGTAAAGCATTTTGCACTTAGAATGCTGTATAAATATTGGTTCTTATTATTGTTCCTTCATCATCAGTCTCCTGAAATCATGATTGGTCACTGCATAAATCAGAACTCTGGAGTCTTTTGAATTTGTTCCTCCTTACATGTAAATTGTTCTGATTCTTCTCATTTAAATCTGTATTAGTTCATACAAATTTTTTTTTCAGATTTTGGTGAAACATTTGTCATTTCTTACAGTTCAATAACATTCAGTTACATTCATATACCACAACTTGTCCAGTCATTTCTCAATTGATAGCTACCCACTTTGTTTCTATTTCTTTTCTACAGTATAAGACATACTGCTTTAAATATTTTTTGCATATTTGGATGCTATTTCCTCTGTCCTTGACCTCCTTGAATATATAAGTCTAATGATATTAACACTGACTCAAAGGGTTCTCACAGTAGAGTGACATTTTTTGCGAAAGTTCCAAATTTCTTTCCAGATTGTTTGAACCAATTCACAGCTCTATCTTGGGGGTGTTTTTATGTCTGTCTTCCCTCAACCCTGCCAATAATTGCTGCTTTCATCTTTTATCTCCTTTACTGATCTGATTGGTATGACATAAAATCTTTTTTTTTTTTAGGTTTTTTGCAAGGCAGTGGGTTTACATGGCTTGCCCAAGGCCACACAGCTAGGTAATTATTAAGTGCCTGAGGCCAGATTTGAACCCAGGTACTCCTGACTCCAGGGCCAGTGCTCTATCCTCTGCACCACCTAGCCACCCAGACATAAAATCTTAGAGTTGTTTTAATTTCCTTTCTCTTATTATTAAGGAATTGGAGTATTCTTTCTTATGATTTTTGATAACTTGAATTTCTTTTTTTGAAAACAGCCCATTCATTTCCTTTGACCCCTAATCCTTTGTAAAATTATGCCATCATTTTTTTTTCTCAACAGAACCATAACTAGAGCATGGCAATCAGTTATACCTTTGGATAAATAAAATAGAAGGCATTATGATTATTTTTCTTTAGGTTCTTTCTCCCTTGTTCTTGAGTCTGGCACCCCCCCCCCGTGGTAATTATTAAATGTCTGAGACAGGATTTGAACTCAGGTCCTCCTGACTCTAGGGCCGGTGCTTTAACTACTGTACCATTTAGCTGCCTCTTGAGTATGGCATTCTAATCTCCCTGCAACTTTCCTTCCTTGCCTTCCTTGTCCTCCTGCCTAGACTTGCCACCTGAAGCAGTTGTATTTTCCTTCTCTACCCACCACCACTGGAGCCTCTGTTACTCTTCTAGTCTTGTGTCCTTGTCATCTACCTAACTGCTCTCTGAGCCATGGCAGTCTTCTCTTCAGTAGCTACTTTCACTTCTATACTTTCAGGAAGGTAGAAACCTGGGGGGTATTCCAGGGTACACTTTGCATACCTCAAATCTCTGTCCTCCCTTGCCCTAGCTCAAATTTATTTAAAATTTTCTTCCTCAGTTTTGGTTTCCAAGTTTTCCATATGCAACATGGTTCCCTTCCTTCTCTGTCAATTCCTACCTAATGAAAATTCCTGCTCTTCTGTGATACCTTTCTCTGTTCTCTTCCAATAACACTTTGTATGACTCTCAAATATTATCAAGTATCATCATGTATTCTAGTTATCTGTATTGGTCATAGGCTCTTAAGATCATAGATTTAGAGCTTAGGGAACACCAGAGGTCTCTCCTCCAACCCTCTCATTTTAGAGGTCATGTCTTATCTTCTATTTTGTGAACTCCAAGACAATAGGGACAATGCAATCTCTAAGTCCTATATCTTCCCCAGGGTGCATTACAAGCTTCTGTACCTTCTAGGTTCTCCAAAAATTTATGCTGTTGAAATGGTTGCTCACCAACTTGGTAGAGACCATCTTTTGAGAACTCTTTTTTCCCCCTTTGAAATGAGTTAGAATTTTGAAGTAAGATAACAAAATTTGAGAGTTGCTTCCTAGTCCAGTCTGTATATGAAAGAATTTCTGCTATAATGTATCATATAACATATGAGTAGTTGTCTAACTTCTGCTTGAACACCTCCAAGGAGAGAAAGCCTAACTTCTCCTGGCAAGCTATTCCAATTTGGGGCAGATCTCATTGTTAGCTTTCATTTTTCCTGGTATCAATCTGAAATCTACTTTTCTGCAGTTTTCACCCCTTGTTTCTGGTTTTTCCCTTTGGGGTCAATAGAACAAATTTAAACTCTCCTCCATATGACAACCCATCAAATACTGAATGCCAGCTATCATGTTCCTCTCCCTTTTTCTCCCCACTTCCTCTGAATCTTTTCTTTTTCAGCTAATCTTCACTTGGCATTTATTAGCCATAGGCATCTGTCCTGAACTCATCAACTCATTTGGGCTCTGCTGTTCTGCCCTGCCTTCTAGACAGCCTGGATCTATATTCTTTTTGCCAATCAACTTGCCTCTCTTTAATCCAGCTAGAGATTTGCTCTAAGCATATCTCGGTAAGTATTGTAACTGAGCTGGTTAGGTCAGGAAAAATAATTGCAGCCTGAATGCCAAGGATAATGATGATTATGGTTAATGAGTTTTAGACTTAGAACAACAGCCAAGGTTGGCAATGTAGCACTGCAGAGTGGAGAGTATGAGATTTGAAGCCAGGGGAGAAGGAGAGGGAGAATTCTGACCCTGCTCTAAGTAAGGCTCATGGGCATGGGACTTTCCTTCTTGGCCTCAGTTGTCTTATCTGTTCAATTATGGGGCTGGATTGGATGACCTCTGAAGTCCCTCTCATTTCAATGATCATAATGTTACCAATGAAGAAACTAAATCACCTGAGGGATGGGAAATGGTTTGGGCAAAGTCATATTTTAATGAGTGTTAGAATTTGAACTAAGGATTCTTGACTCCAAGTGCAGAAATCTGCCCTCCTTCCTCAGGGTAGATTTTTACTAGAAGCTGCAAACAGCTGGTATATTTAAACCATGGAAAGCTATCAAAGGATTTTGCTGACTTCTAATCTTTCAGGCAGGCTATAACTCTGTGATCTGTGAATATGGCCAAATCTGAGCAAGAGGCACAAGTGAAGAGAGGAAAGCATGACTGTCTTCAGGGATCTGAGTGCACAAATATTTTTTTTTTTCCTTAGTGTATGTGTGTATGTGTATATTTTGTCTCCCTGAAGAACATATCTCACTTGTGTCCCCTGGTATATCTGATGGAAGGCTGTGATTTCCTGGAGGTTCCAGCTTGGAGAACTCCTCTGATCAGGGGTTGCTTTCAAGTGGGAGTAGGGGCTTCCTTTACAACAAAGGCAAGTCCTCTCAGTTAATTAGTAGTACCCCAGTCCTCTGAGTTGGCTATTTCCATGGCCCCAGAGAAACAAGACCATGATGATGATTCCTAATTATCACTTTCCACATTGGGAAAACAGTAGAGGACACATGAAAATACAGTTTTATATTCTTGGGAGCTTAATTAAATATATATTGTGCTCACCAAGCACATTTACTTGAGAAAAATGAACCTAAGTCTTCTGAAAACATTTTGGTTAAGTTTCGGTCCCCTGAAAACTGCCTGTTTCCCCTAAGCTCCACTCTCTAACATTGGACTGATCCCTCTTAGCCCTTACCATACTGAAAAGCATCTCTTGTGGCTTCAGAACTGTCGAGGTATCTTTCCTTATTGATCATCTTCTGCCACCAAGACCTGTAGAATATAGTCAACAAGCAGCTTTCACTTCCTGGGGTGGAGTCACCTAGAGATTTATTTCCACACACTATCCCTTCAACTGGACTAATTTGCTACAGCAACTCTGGGTAGGAGGTGCTATTAATATCCACATTTTCCAGATAAAGCTAATATAGACAATCTAAGTGATTTGGCCAAGGTCATACAGCTGATAAGTATCTGAAGCTGGATTTGAACTTAGGTCTTCATGATTCTAGGTTCAGTGCACCACTTAGCCACTGGGCCATGTGGTGGTTGATTGATTTATTATTTATTAAGTACCCACTATGTGTCATCTAGGTGACTCAATGGATAAAGTTTGGGGCAGGAGTAAGGAAGCTCTGAATTCAAATGTGGGCTCAGACATTTATGAGTTTTGTGACCCTGTGCAAATTACTTAACTTCTGCTGTTCAAAAGAATAGAGCAATTCCTACTCTCAAAGTTTGCATAGAGTGAAAGAATTATAAAACTGGAAGGGGCTTCAGAAGTTATCTAGTCCTGCTTGCATAAAGATAATTAAACTCTTCTTCACAATTTAAGATGAGTGGTCATCCATATTCCTCTTGAGTATCATCAGTGATGGAGAACTCATTAGCCTTCAAAGAAACTTGTTCTATTTCTGAATTGCTCTAATTGTTTTGAAGTTTTTCCTTGTGTAAGGGAGTGTATGGGACTCATATTCCCATAGTGTTTGGGGTTGAGTCAGCCTTGTTTATTAAAGGAAATTATCTTTGGAACACATAATTCAGAAGCTTGGGCTCCATAGTCTAATAATATCACCTAAAGCAAACTTGACTTGGGTACTTATGGGATGCACAGTTTAAAAGATTGAGAAGTCTTAGGAAAGAAGGAGACTAAAGTAATGAAGATGAGAAGTAAGAAAAAATGGCAGCCATTTCTAGACCTCTCTTCTCTTTTCTGGGGTTAGTCTGGCTTGCAGAAGTGGTTGCAGTCTCAAAGAAGTCAGGACTAGAATGAGAGAATTATCATTTATTTTTTATTTATTTGTTTGTTTATTTTTTAGGTTTTTCTAAGGCAAATGGGGTTAAGTGGCTTGCCCAAGGCCACACAGCTAGGTAATTATTAAGTGTCTGAGACTGGATTTGAACCCAGGTACTCCTGACTCTAGGGCCGGTGCTTTATCCACTGCGCCACCTAGCCGCCCCAAGAATGAGTGAATTATCATAAGCAGACTTAGGTTCATTTTTCTCAAGTAAGTCTTTTTGGTGACCACAATAGACTAAGGTTCATTTTTCTCAGGTTGCCAAAGCTGATACTGTTGTATTTAAGAGAAATACAATGTTCTCATCTTGTCATTTGAGAATCAGATGTGCTTTATCACTTTTCTCCAAGTAAATTGATGTATACCTCCCCCTCCTGTATCAGGGGAGACAGGAGGGCAAATTGGGACTCAATTAACCTGCCCAGGAGGTATATCTGTGGAGTAACTCTTTGGGACTGGGTACCAAGAGTGTAAGACCTTGTAATAATATTGTCTTTCTCTTTTAATTGCAAGAGGGATTGATTAGGGAAGTCCCTAAGCAATTTGAAGAGTTTATTAGTTAACTAGATAAGTTTATAGCATTTGGACCTCAAATAGATATTTGAGGAGCTCTTCTCAATGGACAGGTAGGCATGAATGCGGACACTTTAATCTTCAGATTTTTAATAGTAGACTGTTTTAAGGATAATTGGATCAGGTGATAGACTCATGTCTTGACTCTATAAAAGAAAGTTTCGAGGTCAACTCATTCCCATTCTTGATTTTTGGAACTCCAAGAAGACAGATCAGTATAAAGCAGAGCAGATGTGTTTAGAAGCTGAGGGTGATGTGGAGAGAGAACCTGTACCCATCCATGGTTCCTTTACGTCGGGGCAGTAATAGCAAGTGGCAGCAGAAATGTGTAGTAGTGGTAGGTACGTACTTGAGAGCAGAGTTCCTAGACAATGTTTGTGAATCCCCAACTCTTGTGTGGAGGAAAGATACTTTTTAGTTCTCTTATCAGTTTGATCTCAGAATCTAGCTTTCTAACCAGAAATGGGAAATTTCCTGATTAGCACCAACTTTGGGGAATGGCCTTCTTGGTAACTCCAGTTTTGTGAATTTAAGAATGAGACCTCCTATAGAGAAGAGATGTTCTGATGGAGCTTGCTCCTTGGAGAAAGAAGATCATTTTCACATTCCTGCACAGCATCCTTGGAGAATGAAAACTCAAGTTACTGAACAATCCAGTTCTAATGGGAAGGGGGAATCAGTAGCCTCCAAAGTATGTTTGCCTTCTTGAGTAGACTGTGTAGGATTCTCTGGGAAAGAGGAACTCACCAATTAGTCCAAGGGTCTCCCTAAAAGCGATTGCTACCCCCCCTCCAGTTTAGTTCTCTTCTGTGGAGAGTTGAGTTTTTGAGTGTTTCATACATTTTGATATCTCTTTATAGGCTCCTGGAAATTCTTTACATTTTGTGAATTTTCTGTGGTATACAACAGACTTTCTGGTACCTGATAAACATTTAGTGTCCTTGTAAAGGAGCTAAGAACCTCTTTCACCCATAGATCAGGAAACCTAGAGACAAACTATTCTATAAGCATTTATGGAGATTTTGTGGGAAATTTCCAAGTAGGGGACAATGACCCCATGAAAAACAATGACTTGTTAAGATCAGTCCTCAGGACTTAATGCTAGTTCATGTGAGCCTAGAATCTTGGGAAAATCTGGGCAATGGGTTGCAGAATTAAATATCTTTGTTTTTAATTAATCTGTCATCAGGTTTGCATTAGTATAAAGATGTATATTGGAAGGGGTTAAGAGTTGTGAATTTAAATACCAATAGTATAGTAGCACAAATATTAATAAGAAGGAGCTAAATGACTAGTGGATAGAGAACTGGGTCCAATATCAGGAAGATCTGAGTTCAGATATGATCTTAGACACTTACTAGCTCTGTGACCTTGAGTAAGTCACTTAACCTTTGTCTGCCTTAATCCACTGGAGAATGAAATTGAAAACTTCTCCAGTATCTTTGCCAAGAAAAGCCCATGGAGAGTACTGGCGTGCTATGGTTCACTGAGTCATGAAGAGTTGGACATTACTGCTCAAGAATAACCACAATACTACCATGAACCAGGATATTACTTGGGCAGTAGGTGGGGAGGACATCCCTAAAGTTATTCTTATTCATAATTTCTCAAAATTGGAAGCAGATCTCAGTGATCATCTAGTTCAAACTACATTTGTATATAAATCTCTTTTACAGTATGCCCCACACATGATCTTTACTTGAACTCTGATAATAAGCCTTCTGAGGCAGCCCATTCTTTTTATATAGAAAACCAGCTCCCAGTGGTTTTCCCCTCATGGAGTCAGGTAAGGCTTGTACCAGAGTTTGGTCCTGTAGGTCACTACCTAAACAAATACCAACTTTCACCTCTCAGTGCTACTGGTTCATTTCCTTATTTAGTGTCTCTCTGCATTCAAAGCAATCTGCATTATGAATATCTCAGAGATTACTAACACAGAAGAAATTCTCTAATTGGTTTACCACTCCTACATCTCTGGGGTTTTGCCAGCTCCAGAGAAGCAGAAGGGAAGAATGATCTAGACTACAATTGCATATTGTCATCAACCACAGTCTGTTCTCTAGTTTGTTGGCACTATGCAACCTGATTGCATACATTTTTCCCTGCTCTCCATCATGCTTTTCCACACTACAAATCTCAGTTCTACTTTCTGTCACAGAATCCTCCACTGTCTGCCATCTTGCCAGGAGAAACATGGAAGGTCCATTCTATTGAGGCTCACAGGCCTCTTCTATGACTTCTTTGTCTTGGCCATATAGTTACTTAGGGGAAGGAAGTTACACCTAAAGACAATAGTCTTGATCTATCTCTTGAAACCATGATAGATATTTAAGGCTAGCCATCCTATCCATCTTGAGACATTTGTGTTATGGTGTCTTGTGGCCAACAAGAAATCGATGGATTTTTTCAGAAAGATACATTTTAAATGGATAAATAAAATTTATCAGATTACAAAGGAAACCAAGTGTATTGAAATAAAATTATCAAAATGTTTTTAAGAAGCTCTGCTTGAAGTCTTTGTTAGACAAAAGCTAGTTGTATGGCATGACCTCTCTCAATCCTGGTCCCCTGAATACCCATCTCTGGATGACGTGTTAAAGATACTCCTCTCCACTCAATCTGTCCCTGAGGAGTCAGAATTGCTTTCCATTACAACATTCAAAGTACTTAGAAAATTGATTGAGTTTTTTTTTTTTTTTAGGCTTTGGCAAGGCAAATGGGGTTAAGTGGCTTGCCCAAGGCCACACAGCTAGGTAATTATTAAGTGTCTGAGTTCAGATTTGAACTCAGGTACTCCTGACTCTAGGACCAGTGCTCTATCCACTGCTCCACCTAGCCGCCCCAATTGAGTCATTTTGAACAGATACTTCAATCCCTGATCTGCTTTAAATCCCCTTAATTCATTATGACCAGATCATAAAATTCATGGATTAGTTAATTGGAAACCAGCTGGTCTACCTCTCTTCTTTCTCCCACCTGTCTGTCATTTTACAGGTTGAGGAAATTAAGGATTAGAAAAAGCATAGAATGAACCTCCAGGATTATGGGTTCCAAGATTTGAACCTTCTTCTTCTGACTCCAAATCAATCCTGTTTTCCACTACAGCAATTATTTACAGAGGGGAAAGAGCTTTTGCTGCACCTTTCTGAGCTTATTCATTTTGCACAAACTCAGTCCAAGATAAACCAGCACCATTTTGTCACTTTCTTGCTAATTATAGTCCTACCTGTTGAAAAGCAGAGGCATGACATCTTTACTCTGCTTCAGTGGGGTAAGCAACATTGATCACCTGTTTCCACTAATATCTCAGGCCTTTCATGTGTTCCTTTCTCCTAAAAGAAGAGTACTGAAGCAGTTCCAGTTAATCCGGGGGGTCTGACACATGAATTCTGTTTAAGCAGAGTAGAGACACTAGTTTTTAACTTCAGGAAAAAAAAATTTTAAAAACTCCCTCAAAACAAAAATATCACCATATTTGAGTGAGTGGAAAATCAGAATATAAGTTGATTTTTTGAATTCTTTATGTAAATTTTTTCTAGTTCTTAGGTAGCTTTAGCATATATGTTTAAATTTCTTGGTGCTGGGTGTAGGGAGCAACAGAAAGTCAGCACACTCAGGATTCTACTTTTCTATATCTCCCCCCTACCCCAAGACTATGAAATCATAGATTCTAATAAGTGGAAGTGACTATGAAGATCATGTGGCTTAAACTTCCATCCCATGCAATAATTCACTTTACAATTCTATTTTTAAAATATTTATTAAATTCCTATAACATGTAGAACACTATACTGGGGATACAAGGACAGAAAGGAAAGAAGGAAACAAGCATTTATATGTCAGACACTAGGTTAAGCACTTTACAAATATCTGTTTTGCTACTCACAACAGCCCTGTGAGGTAGGTACAATTATTATCCTTGATTTATCAATGAGGAAACTGAGGCAGACATCTGTGATTTGCTCAGGGTCAACTAATAAGTACCCAAGGCTGGATTTAAACTCAGTTCTTCTTGACTTCAGGTTCAGAGTTCAATCTACTACAGCATCTAAAAAGGAAATAGTTCCTGCCTTCAAGCAACTTAATGTTCTAGTGGAGGAAATATAACATGTGCATTGAGAAGTAAATCCAACATCCCAACACTGTGGCTAACCAGTGTCTATTTGAAGACAGTCAGTGATGGGCATCCAAAGTAGCCTTTTCCATGGTTGGATAATTCTAATATTAGAAACATCTTTTATGGGAATAGAAACAGAACCTGTAATTTCACTGTTAAAGGAAACTTCCAGTTGAGGAAACTCCCGCTACTCATATGGATTTACACCTTTTCTGGAACTGATAATTTTAGTGTCTAGAATTTGATCTGTTGTGACTCACCCAAGGTTACACAGTTAGGATATGTTAAATTCTGAACTTAAATTCTGAACTCAGGTCTTTTTTTTTATAGGGACTCCATATCTGCCTTTCTGTTTCTTTCTCCCAATGATCAAAGTTCTGCTCTCAAGGGTCAAACAAAATGATTATTGCCTCTTTGCTATGAAAATCTTTCATATATTTGGAGACAGAAATTTAATATCCCCCTAAGTCTCTTTTTCCAGGTTAAAATTCCTTAGATACATCAACCGATTCTTGTATTGTTAGATTTCTGGATTCCTAACCAACTAAGTTATGCCCCTTTGGATTCTCTTGAGCTTATTGATGTCTATCTGCAAATGGGTACCCAGAACTGAACACCATGCTCTGGATATAGGACCTGTCATATCATCTAGACCATACCTGGAGCACCTACCATTGTGAGTGACCCTCTGTTTCCTTCAGGCTTCTCAGAACCCAGGTGCAAAGGGTGGAGGTGGATGGTACTCTTCAGAGAAAGAGTATAGATTATCACCTGCTGACTTGGGACTGCCTTGGTATGTAGTTTCTAAAATCACCCCCCTTCTAGGGCCAGGGAAGATGACTTCCTTCGAAGCTGAAATGGGGGAAATTGATGTCCCAACTGATTTCCTCAGAGGCAGGCAGAGTTCTTGAGACTCGGAGTGAAAGGAGTGTTCTGGAAGTGGATCTCTTTCAAATGGATCTGTATAGATATTGGGAGAGTTCTTGTCTTCCCTTTCTGGATAGCTATATTCCATTTGGGTGGCAGATTCATCTCCCACTAGGTCTGAAGCCCCCCTGGCTTGATTCTTTACATGTTTTGGTGAAGATGGGAAGAGGATCTTCACATTTGGGAGGTGACTTTTTATTTGCTCTGTTATCTTCTTCCCAGTCTTAAGATTCTCCCAGATTTTTTGTGGGACATCATTCAGTGAAGTCTTCTCTGCCCTCTGGGCATGACCTGGGGCTGGTGATTGCTCTGAAGGTTTCATCCATGTCTGAGATGAGTTTGGTCTGTCAGTTTGGGGCATCTCTGTCATTCTTTTCTGAGGTAGTGATATGGGTTTTGGGGATACCTGTAAACAGAGCTCAGTGTCAGTGGACCCATTACTCTGGGCTATATTTTTCCATGCCCCCACCCCCCTTAAGCATTCATCCCTGACACAGGAATTTAGTGTGGCTCAGTATCCTTCATTAGGATACCCCATTGAAATGTCCCTTCTTGGATCTTCCCTAAAAAAAAAAACAAAAACAGAGCTAGGATTCAGAAAACCTAAATTCTAGACCCAGTTTTCCCATGAACTAACTTTGTGACCTTGGGCAAATAATTTTCTTTTCTCTGGGTCTGTCTCCTTGACTGTAAAAAGAGGGGAATCAAAGCTCTGATAGTCTAAGTTTAGGTTCTAAGATTCCCTCTGATAATTCTGTGATCTATGTTCTGAGTTTCTTTCTAGATCTAAAAATTCTATAGTTCAGTCCAACAAAATTCTCTATGATGTTTTATTTTTTGGAGGCAATCATGATTAAGTGACTTGCCCAGGATCACACAAATAGTAAATATCTGATGCTGGATTTGAACTCAGGTTCCTAATTCTTGGGCCAGCACTCTATCTACTTCACTACCTAACTTCCCCTGATCCAATATTTTGAAGGAGACTAATGGCCAAATAATACATTTTTATAAGGGCACCTCAAAGACTTAAAGATTTAAATCAAAGTAAGAAGTGGCAAAAGGGGCATGAAAAGCGGGAAGTGAGTTTTAATGTGGGCAAGAGCAAAAATGTAGACTATGATTCTTATATAGATTGGGCATGGCAGAGAGGTCTAAATCAAAAGATTGTGAAGGGTTCAGTCAAAGTGTTCATCAACTTGTTCATCAACCCTTTTTCCCCTCCCTCTCCATGTGATTTTTACTAACTATGTGACCTTGGGCAAATCACTTAAAATGGATTCTTCACCTGGGAACCATGAATTTGTTAAACAAAATTTTTTGTTGATGACTGTATTTCAATATAATAGATTTCCTGAATTTGAAAAATATTATTCAGAGAAAGAGTCCATAGGTTTCACTGAACTGCAAGGGGGTCCCTGGACTCACAAAAATGGTAAAGAATTCATGAAGCTACCCCAAGCCTCAGTTTCCTCATCTGTGAAATGGGAATAAATAAGAACTGTAGTACTCACCTCAAAGGCTGGCTTGTTGTGACTTATATGTCTATGTCTGTGTCTATGATTGTGTGGCAGTTAGGTGGTGCAGTGGAAAGAATGGTGGGGCTTGGAGTCAGGAAGATTCATTGTTCAGGGTTCAAATATAGCCTCAGACACTTACTTGCTATGTAACCCCTGGGCAAGTCATTTAACCTTGATTGCCTCAGTCTCCTCATCTGGAAAATGAGCTGGAGGAAGGCAATGCCAAACCACTCCAGTATCTCTGCCAAGAAAACCTCAAATGGAATCATGAAAAGTTTGAAATTACTAAACAATAAAATATCTAATTAATGTGAAATCTATAACTCCATTCTTTTTTAGTCCTTTTCATTTTGTGATTATCCCCTTTTTTTGCTTTGATTTAAATCATGGAGAATCAAGATGTTGAGACAATTCTGGGAAACTAAGGTAATGGGAACTAAGCACAAAATGTTCTATTATCTTGAGTTATGTTCTTGAAGTAACCACAGAATGTTTCAGGATATTCATGTAATAATCACAGGATTTATAAAAACTCAGCCAATCAGAAGAGAGAATGCCCATGTTACTCAAGATTATGTAAATTGATTGGTTTCTCATTATTGACTATAAGAATGCTTCAGAAACTGCCAAATGGTGTCCTTGTCTCTATTAAGGAGGTCTTAGATCTGAGTGATTGTCAGTTGTTAGCCTTGCTAATACATGATTATATTGGATTTAATTGCCTCAATCCATCAATTTCAATAATGACAAGAGTGATATATATATATATACATATATAAAATCTTAAATTGTTTACATATATCCTAAAACATCATATATGTCAGTTGTTGTTGCTTGTTATTATAAATCTTGAGAGTAGCACAATATCTAGTTCAGAGTGGGCATTTAATAAATGCTTGGGTGATTTCTTGACTTCAGTTCTAAGTCCTGCAGTTCCAGAATGTGGTTAAAACTAATTTTGAACTCCTTAGTAGTGTGACTCAGAATTGGCAGCATGTTATTCTGAAAGTCCTCCATAATGGGGATTACTTGAGCTTTTGAGAGTGGATTTAATTTTTGGAATGCCAAAATCTTTGAGAAGCAAGGGGGTCTTGAATTAGAGAGGTACTATATTTGGAGTCAAGTGCCACAGCTGGGATTGTAAAATTTTGAAATGGATTTTTTTCCAGAAAGAAGGACTTTCTTTTTTTTTAAAGTTTTTGTAAGGCAAATGGGGTTAAGTGGCTTGCCCAGGGCCACACAGCTAGTAATTATTAAGTGTCTGAGACCGGATTTGAACCCAGGTACTCCTGACTCCAGGGCTGGTGCTTTATCCACTGCACCACCTAGCCGCCCCAAAGAAGGACTGTCTCTGAAAATTTTATCCTACTAGTTTTAAATCATCTTCTGAGACTATCCAGATCTGTTCTGCAGACAACCAGATAGTATTAGTGGATCGAGTATTATATTACTTCCCGACAGAAAACCTTAGTTTTAACCCTCAGACATTAACTATGTGACCCTTTAACTTTTCTTTGCCTTAGTTTTCTCAATGAAATCATGAGGACAGCTTCCAGAGTTGTTGTGAATATCAAATTAGATAAGATTTGTGTTTGTTGTTTAGCCATTTTTAGCTGTGTCCAACTATTTGTAATACTGTTTGGGGTTTTCTTGGCAAAGATACTGGAATGCTTTGCCATGTCCTTCTCCAGTTCATTTTACAGCTAAGGAAACTGAGGCAAATAGAGTTAAGTGACTTTTCTAGGTTCACACAACTAGTAAATGTCTATGGTTGGATCTGAACTCAGTTTTTTTTTGCAGGGCAATGGGGTTAAATGGTTTACCCAAGGCCACACAGCTAGGTAATTATTAAGTGTCTGAGACCAGATTTGAACTCAGGTACTCCTGACTCCAGGGCTGGTGCTCTATCCACTGCACCACCTAGCCTCCCCTGAACTCAGTTCTTCTTGACTCTAGGTCTGTGCTTTATCTACTACATCACCTAGTTGCCTATATATTTGTTTAGTCCTCTGTAAAACCTCATAGCACTATATCAGTGCTAACGTTATTTTTTGGAGGTTATTCTGTCATTCAATGTGTTAGAGATCTCTTCCTATTTTATATCTTCTACAAATTGGCCTATACTTTCTTCCAAATCATTGATAGCAATGTTCATAGGACCACAGAGTTAGGATAGGTGGGTACTTCATTTGAACCCATATCTTTAACTTTCATTATGTTTTTCAGTGTTCCATTGACTGGAATAGGACCAAAAATAAATGATCTAGATGGGTATAAACCAAGAACACTAGGTAGGAATTGGCAGAGAGAAACATTATTTTGGATGTGTGGAATAGTTTTTTTTCCCTCCAGGGCAATCAGTGACTTGCCCAAAGTCCCACAGCTAGTTAGGTCAGACCCCGTAGTCTCTGAAGACTCTCTCAGTTCTGAGATTCTGAGATTTTTCATTCATTTGGGACCATCCTCCAGGTTGATGTTGGTTCACTGATTGTGGATCTTTCAATCTAGTTGTTCCTGAACTTTCCTAACTATCACTTGAATCATTTTTCTCTGTCTTCTCTATATAGTTATTGAAGGAGCCAATGCTGCAGGACATTCCTGAGGAAAGATGTCTTACAGTGTAGGGAAGAGATGGGCTAGACTTGGGCTTGTAGGAAGATGAACTGTCCACTGCTCCGGTTTTTTCATCCACTGCCATGTTGGAGTAAAGGGAGGTATCCTCACTGTTCTCATTCTCCTGGAAAGAAAAAAAAACATGCCTTTCCATTCCTTCAATATGAGATTTTGTGAAAGATGTAAGCTCCTTGAAAGTAGGGGCAGTTTCATTTTTGTGTTTGTCTCACAGTAATTGTCAGAGTGTTTAATAAAGACTAGTTTTAAATTAAAATTAAGTTTAATTAAATTAAATCTTTATTGGTAGGTTATTATGTACTATATAAGGCACATGAAGGAATAATAATGCAAAAATGACATGTTTCTTTGCCTTCAAGGTCCACCAATTGAACATATTAACACGGACCAAGTAAATAATGCTAATAGCTAGCACTTTGAGGTTTGTGAAATATTTTATGTAGATCATCTTATTTGACCCTCAAGATAACCCTAGGATGTAGATGATGTTATTATCTCTATTTTACAGAAGAAGAAACTGAGACCCAGAGTGGTAAAGTGATTTATTCAGTGATTCACACAGCTATTAAATGTCTGAGGCAGGATCATATTCAGTTCTTCCTGACTCCATGTCCACAAAGAAACTTAGATGAAAAGACAGGGAATTGAGACCAGAACTTATTTAGGAGATAAATCTAAAGGGGTTTTGTATGTAAGGCAACTAAAGCATGAATCATAAGATTCTGAAACATAGAACCATAGAATCTTAAAATACAAAGCATAGTGCATTTCTAATCAGAGTCTCAAAGTGACCACATAAGGAGATCTTAGGGTCCTTGTTAACTCATTAATCAGCAATTATTAAGCTCTTCCTCTATATCAGGTAAGCACCAAAGATACCAAAAAAGGGCAAAAATACAGCCTTTGCCTTCAAGGAGCTCATATTCTGATGGAAGAGACATATATGAGAGTAACTGGATATTTATCAGATGGAAACAGAGTAGATGCAAGGTAATATCTCAGCGGGCAAGTAATAGGAGGTGTGGGAGGGAGGTTAGAAAGACCTGAAGCAGGTGGGATTTGAGCTGAGACTTGAAGGAGGACAGGGAACCTAAGAAGTGAATGGAAGGAGAAAGTTCATTCCAGAGGAAGGCACTGAGTTGAAAGAATAGAGTGTTATGTTAGAGCCTCAACAAGAAGTTCATTATCATTGGTTGATAAAGTAGAGGGGAATAGAATATAAGAACACTGAGAAGGAAAGAAAAAGACCAGGTTATGAGGGATTTAAATGCCTAGGTATCATATATTTGGGGGCAATGAGGTGGTATAGTGTATAGAGTGCTGACCCTGGAGTCAGGAAGACCTGAGTTCAAATCTAGCCTAAGATATTTACTACCTAGGTAAGCCTGGGCAAGTCGCTTAACCCTATTTGCCTCAGTTTTCTCACCTATAAAAAACAAGCCAAGGAAGGAAATGGCAAGCCACTCCATTTATTTTTTTGGTTTAAAAACCCCCCAAATGGGGTCATGAAGAATTAAACACAACTAAAATGACTCAACTACTCCTGTATCTTTTCCATGGGGTCATCACTAAAATGACCCAGCATCTTATAGTATATCCTGGAGGTAAGAGGAGTCATCAGAGTTTTAGAATAGAGGATGATATGATCAAGCCCATGTTTTAGAAGAATCACTTTGCTAGTGAGTCAAGTATGGATTAGAGAAGGGAGAGACATAAGGCAGGGAGACCAAATGGAAAGGTAACATTAAGTGCTTAAGCATATATTATTTATTGTATTTCTATGTAAGATTGATTATGATTTTAGTTAAATTAAGAGAATGGCTATTAAATCTTTTTTTTTTTAAAGGGAGAACCAGGGAAATGGCTTGTCAGAAAACATTACAACATATCTCAAGTAAACCATTCTAGGGGCTTAGTGGCTCAACTGGTGGGGTACCAACTTGTAGTGGGTTCCACAGTTAGGGCAATGCTGTGTCTTGCCTTTGTGAAGTCAGAACCAGATGCCTGCACTCTTCATGGATATAACCCACTATTCACTTGTCAGTGATGGAAAGGACCAGGTTGGGCTCCTCCTCAGTACTTGGAGCTGCCTTTGGGGCTAGCATATTGTATGGATCCAAATCATTCCTTGTAGCCATTGTAGTCTCTCTCTTCAAGCCAATAACCTGCTCCTCATAAGAAGGGATACTGCCTTTGCTGGACATAGAGTGAGCAGTTGCCAGAGCCAGGCCAGAGACTCCCAAGGTCTGGACTGCCAGAGCTGTGGGGCCCTGCAATAACCTTCTATTAAATCTTTAAAATGCTGATGGGAAGCATTGACCTTGAAACCTTCCAAGAGGCCTTTCATATTAACATGTACTTTAAAACTTGGGACACCATTCCTTGATATATCTGTGCGTGATTCACCTCTCCTAGGAGGTAAATGAGTGAGCTGAAAATAAATGAGTAAGGGGTGGCTAGGTGGCACAGTGGATAGAGCACTGGCCCTGGAGTCAGGAGTACCTGAGTTCAAATCCAGCCTCAGACACTTAATAATTACCTAGCTGTGTGGCCTTGGGCAAGCCACTTAACCCCATTGCCTTGCAAAAAAAAAAGAGTCTCCTTCGATGGGAGGAATTTTCTGAAGATGTCATGAATCATGGATCTAAGGGGAAGACATCTGGAAACTGAGAGAAGATTGGGTATGAGCCAATGCTCATGAATGACAAGGTAGGATGTTTTTAGAAGAGCTATCACACCTGTCTGGAGAAAAACTGTTGGAGCCCTGAACTGGAGGACATACAATAGAAATATTAAAATGGTGACTGGTGACTGTCAGAAATAAACAAAGGAGACCAATGGAAAGACTCAAATGATCTACATTTGATCTCTTGCATAGTCTGAAATCACAGAATCTTGATAGCACAATTTTAGACTATTTGTAAAGATCAGAGAAGAGTTTGACAGGGCAAAATCCATGGTGATGACACTTTAGCATGAAGAAAAGAAACTCTCCCAGATAGTGCTGTATACATATGGATGGTCCAGAAATTAGTAAAGGGAAAAATGAAGGCAGGAGAGGTTGGGCTATCTATTCTCAGTAAACTCTGGACTGCTTGATGATAGGAAACCATTAAACTATCAAGCTTCACTTGACTTGAGAGAGGGGAAACAACAGATTTGATATGATGAAATGCCAGAGATAGTGGTATTATATGGAGGAAATCTTGATTGCCTTGAAAAAAGACTACAAGAGAGAAAAATAACTTATAAAACATCTATTCAATGAGAAAGGCAGTACTCAAAGAGACTAATACAATAAATTAATGATTTCATACCAATTTGGAAGGACTCTAGTCAAATGGTTTAGGGATCTGTGCTTGGTCCTTTGCTGTTTAACAATTTTTTTTTTAATGATTTAGAAGAAAAAAATGTATCAAATTTGAAGCTGACCCAAGACTGGGAAGGAGAGCTATGATATTGTATGGTAGAGTCAGCATTTGAAGAGCTCTTGACAGGCTACAACATTGGGCTGAATTCTACTTGTAGGCTATTTTTCATGCTTCTGGCTTCTGGGAAGGGATATCCCTGGGCAATTCCACCTATCTGATAGTGAGGTGGCAAAGGCTCCCTGCAAGGCTCCTTCCTAGAGCTCTCTCCTCCTCACCTGGCCACATGGCAGAGTTAGCAGTTCCTGGAAGGGCTGGAAGGGAGTTTTCTGGTAGAAGCTCACCAGGTCCACTAATGTTGGATGAACATCCTTTTCTCCAGGGACCACCAAGCAGCCATTTAGCAGAAGCTTAATCATGAAGTGGCGGCAACAGTCCTTGGCTCTGAGAGAAAGAGACCATGAGTCAGTTCCAAGTTTCTGTGTGTGGAGGGTCACTGGGGAGAAGTAGCTATCTCAGAGTTCAGGACTGAGAATAGGAATGGGAAATCAGACTCTTCTGAATCCAAATCTGGGAGATGAGAGAGGATTGGTCTTCTTCTCCTCAGAGAATGTATCAAAATTATCCTGCCTTGATCACAGGCCTGGCATCTCTGTAGTCCAGGCAGATTGCTGTTGTTGTTTGTCCTTTATTCTCAAAGAGGACTATGACATTAGAGAGGTCATGCCATGATATACAAGTGAATTGGAATTTAAATGTGGGAAGGCTGTGCAAAGTCATCAACCTCACTTTCTCCTCTGTAACCATCTGGGTCCAGTGATCAAAAATGGAACAGGAGGACTGGAGATGGTCCTGGTTACAGTGGGAGTTTTTGGCCTTTTTAATCTAAGATTTTTTTCAAGTCTCAATTTGACCAAGGCAAGGTCCATTTAATGATTAAGGCTGGGTAAAAAATGAAGCAGAGAATGGTCTTTTTTACCTAGTTTGAAAAAATCATTATGGGAGGGGAATATCCTCTGGGAATAGAAATAATTGCTATTTACATTCACTCTGAGCCGAACAGAGCCCAGATAATGGGCAAGTTACCAATCATTGTTGCTGTTTGTCCTTCTCTAGGCAATGGGTAATATGGGCAAGTAACTTGCTCAAGGTCACATGGCAAAGTAAATATTAAGAGTCTAAGGTTGAATTTGAACTCTGATCCTCCTGACTCCAGGGTCCTTGCCATATCCACTGTACTACCTAGCTGCCCTTGTACTTCCTTCTTGAAGAGAACCAAGACTTCAGGTAGATGATGTCGTGAACAAGCAGGTGAACTAGATTTGAATGGGCAGGTGCTGTGCTAAAGCCACCAGCCTCACTTTCTCCTTTGAATCCAGTGATCAGATCTGGATCACATCAAATAGAGATGACCCTGTATTCAAGGCAATCAGGATTAAGAGACTTGCCCAGGGTCACCTAGCTATCAAATGTTGAGTGTCTAAGGCTAGATTTGAGCTCAGTTCCACTTGACTCCAGGACTAGTATTCTATCCACCATGTAACCTAACTGCCTGTGGTCAATCAATGAGTGTTAGAGTAGAAGAAGAGGCAAAAGATAAAGTCCAGAAGGGAGGAAGGTCTGGGAAGGCAGATTTCCTAATGAAAAAGGCTGTTTTATTAACCAATCAAAATCAGTGACAGTTCTATGAATCAGAACCCAGTTCTTTATTTTTTAAATTTATTTTATATTTTATTTTATTTTATTTTATTTTATTAAGTTTTGCAAGGCAAATAGGGTTAAGTGGCTTGCCCAAGGCCACACAGCTAGGTAATTATTAAGTGTCTGAGTTCGGATTTGAACTCAGGTACTCCTGACTCCAGATCTGGTGCCCTATCCACTGCGCCACCTAGCTGCCCCTCAGTTCTTTATTTTTTAAAAATAATTTCTATAGAGCTGGACCTGAGGAGAAGGGCTTTTCTGAAACAATTATCAGCATAAACTTCAAGGAAATCAAGACTGTCCATCAAGTACTTGATTATAAATAATTAAAGTTTGAAATTTGTGTTCTTATCTATTCACTAAAGCAGATCCCTGGAGAGGGAAACCATTCTAGCACCTCTGCCAAGAAAAGCCCAGATGGGATCATGGAGAGTTGGACACAACTGAATTGATGGATCACAAAATGGCTCTATTAGTTACTCCTATAACTTTATAAAATCAAGATATCCTTTCATCATTACCAGTCTTCCACAGATGTTGTCATTCTATTATTAGACTGTGAATTTATCTAACTCCTGAAATCATAGGAGTGATAGACTCAGGGTATAGAATGGGGGAAATAATTTTTAGATATGGACAAAGCAGAATTTGTTTTGCTTGATTATGCTTATTTATTATGAGTTTCCTTTTTCTTTTTTAAATGAGAGGGGGACATTAGGAGGGAAAGAAAATAGTTTGAAAAAATAAAGTTAAAAAGCCCCTCTGCCCCCCCAAAACACCAAACCAAAATAAACAAAGAATATAAGCTTCTTGAGGGCAGGGACTTTTTTGCATTTGTATTTGTATCTTTGGCACACAGCACAGAGTTGAGCAGGCTCAGTCATTCATTGAAAATTTTGTTCAGTCTTTAGTTGGAATTACTTGGATGCTGCAGAGTTCTGATGCCCTTTATGTGGCAGCGATCTGAAGAATTTTCATTCAGGATAGCATGGTTTTTCACTTGAAGGGGAGAAGAGAATGAGCTTTTAATAACACCTACTATGTACTAGGGTCTGTGTTAAGTACATTGATAATATGATTTTGTTTGATCCTTAAGGTAAGACGGTGACCTCTGAACAACTTCAAAACCTTTATTATACATGTTTGAGCCCCTAATGGAAAGAGACTTTCCCTCCAAGAAGGAAGATTTGATTTTTCTTTCCTGTTTTTATTTTTTTGTTTTTACTTTATTGTGTTTGTATTTGAGAAGACCTTTGCAAGCACCAAGGCAAGCACCCATGAGAGAAATACTATGTATGTCTGTTAAATTGTGGAACCATGTCTTTGGAGGCCAGTGAACTCTCTAGAGGCATGGACTCTCAGGGAAGAATGTTCATTTCAATTAATCAATTAGTAAACATTTATTAAGCACCCACTACTGACTAGGCACTGTGATAGGTGCTGGGAATACAAAAAGAGGCAGAATTTCTGTGTTGTTTAAAAAGTTGATCACATGAACTTTAATGAGACTTTCTTCATTTGAATAGGTCCAGAAATTTACACACATAATTTAAAGTTTTAATTTCATAACTAATTCAGACTAGGTTCTTTCATATGCAAATATGAGAAATTAAAAGGATTTGTTCCTGGCCTACCTCTCCCTTCTATCCCTTCTTTAGGAGAATATGTCAAACTCAGCCTTTTTTTTTTTTTTTAATGGGTTTGTAAGCATCTAGTTTGTGAAGTGGATAGAGCACTTGATTTGGAATAATTTGGAAGACTTCTCTTAATGAGTTCAATTCCAATTTCAGAGATACTAGATGTGTGACCTTGGGCAAATCACTTCACCCTGTTTGCTTCAGTTTTTCATCTGTAAAAAGATTTGGAGAAAGAAATGGCAAGCCACTTTGGGATCTTTGCCAGAAAAATCCTAAATTCAGCAACAAAGAATGTTATACAACTGAAAATAATTGAAAATATTGCAGAATGAGAGATCATAAATTTTAAACTGGGAAAGGTCTTACAAGTCATTTAATTTAGTCCAAGCTCCTCATTTTACAAACAGGAGAAATGAGGTCAATAAGGATTAAATGGCTTTGCCAAAATCACATAGATTATAAATGAAAGAACTGGGATTTGAATTCAGGTCTTTGGATTCAAACTAGATACTGTCAGTTTATTATTTAGCGCAGTGGGTTTGGAAGGGACAGATCTCCTTCCAGTTTTGTCTACTTACCTGTAGGAAAGTGTGTAGCCCACATGTCTCTGGCTGGCACGTACTAGGAAACATCCCAGAGGTTTCTTCTGGAGCAAATTTTCAGCAGCTCTAAAACAATATATATATACAAGCTTGAAATGATGCCAAGGCAGATCCCAGGACTCAAACCTTTGTCTACCCATTTAGAGATCACCTCCCCTCTCCCAACCCTGGGAAAATTTCCAAATAATTCTCCATGGAGGACAGCACCTTCCCTCTCCTCATTAAAAAAATTTTGCCAACTTAGGTTTCCTCCAAATCCCCCTTCCTGCCCCACTCCAAGGCTCCTTCATCTCTAAATTATATGGAACTTCAGAGATCATTAAGTCTAGCCCTGGTCAATTCTGGAATCTCCTATTCATCATGCAAAACAACTGATCAAGCAATCTCTATTGGAAAAACTATGATGACAGAACTCACTACCTCATTGTATTGTTGGGAAGTTTGAATTGTGAGAAAGTTCTATCAGTTATCCGTCCATCTGCAACCTCCCTTATGTGACCCTTTATGCAAGCAGTCTAATTGGGGGCAGTTGATTAGTTTGTTTCCTTTTCTTTAGGCTAAGCATCCCTGTCACCCTCCCTCATTGCCTTAGGCTGGGTTATTACTTGACAGGATATAGGAGTTGATATTTCTGCTCAGATCCAGGTTGTATCAGATGCTTATTGGGGGGGGGGGGTCCCCTTCTAGCTTTGAGGCTCTGCTTATATAATATTCTGTAGCAGCTGCTAGTTTAATGGCTCTAAGACTCAGAGCCACCTCATGATTCTATCACTTTTCAGGACTTGGAATATGACAGGACATGTGCATGTGCAGGAGGATAACAACATATTGTAAGGAAAGGCACTTTGAAAATTCTGCTGTTCAAAAGTATCTCTTATTTTTGGGTGATCACAGTACTTGAAATTCTATTATTACGCTTCTGGTTATGGCATTTCATGTCTTTATTAAGTTGTATAACTGTAGCCTCAGAGAGAGGGACACTTAGCATGATATTAATTTATTAGGTTAGACTTAGCAGAGAACAGAGTTCTAAAGTTCTAAGTATTGATGAGAATGATAGGGAAGGGGAAGATACAGTGTGAGGAAGTTTGCTCTGGAATGTATGTCTGAATAGAGCTGATAAGGGAGAAATGATGCTAAGGAAGGTTTACAGAGAATATCTGATAATTGGACCATTGGACCATGTGGTGACTTATAATGCCTACTTCAGTTAACCCTAGAGAATTTGTTATTTGCCCTTCATTTCAAAGGGGACTAATGGCACCAAGAAGAATGTGAAGTCTTGACTTTTGAGTGAATTATATTTAAGTGAGGTAGAGTTGCACAGAGTCATTAGTCTCACTCTCTCTCTCCCAGAGGCATCAAAGTTCAGTGGCAGGACAAAAGTCAGTATGACTATTAATGGCTTGAATGTAATGGATGACCTTGGTGTCTTTGATGTCTTTCCAAGCTGTAAGCACAGCACCTACTTCAGTTATTTTCATGGCTGTTGGAACAAATGGTTCTCATCTGCCCATTCCACTAGGAGAAATCTTCATGTGTTTGAGGTAGATAGCCTCCAGTCTCAGCAGAGTTTGAGATCTGAGGGTAATGACCCTCAAACTAGTTTAGTCCATCTGCCAAGATAGTATACTGGAATGTGACCATTGCATGTTACAGATTCTTGAAATCACAGGTGAGAGTTGAGTGACAGTTAGACACCAAATATGGATAAGCACCCTAATGAGCAGCAGTGATGCAAACACTCTTCCAAAGGATTTAATTCCTAGGTAGTTCCCACTGGCAAAAGTTCAGTAATTCGGTTTATGGAGGCTTAAGCATCTAAGTTTCATAATGGAGAGAGAGTTAGAGTCAAATAGACCCAAGTTTAAATTCTGCTTCAGCTACTTATTAGCCCTGTGAATCTTTGGCAAGTCAATTAACTTCTCTGTTTCTCACTTTGCTCATTTGCAAAATAGGAATCTTAATGGTGCTTACCTCATAGGGTTGTGAGGATCAAGTAACAACAATTGGGTTTATATAGCTTTTTAAGGCTTAGAAAGCACTTTCTATATGTTAACTCATTTGAGACTCCCCAGTTACCTTGTAAATGATCACTATTTTACACATGGGAAAACTGAGACACAGAGAGGTTAAGTGACTTTCCTTAGGTTACCCTGCTAGTAAGTATCTGAGGCAGGATTTGAACTCAGAGCTTCCTGACTCCAAATTCTGTGTTCATTTATATAGTAAGCACTTTGGAAACTTTAAGGTACTATAGAAATATTAGCTATTTTCATTATTTATTGCAATTCTTCCTGGGGCTCTCTTCTATGCATGGAAAGGGAAAAGTTCGATGGCATTCTAGCAGAGACCTGGAGCTAGGAGTAGTAACATAGACTCATACAGGCTTATACTTCTGCCTTTCTCCACTGATTGGATACCCAGAATTTCTAGTTGCCTGCTTTCTCTGACTCTGGAAAGATGGAGGGGGTCCTTTGCTTGCCCCACTCTGCTGACACTAGGGGAAGAGAACTCACTCTCTGGATATGTCTCCATAGTACCATTTGGGGATCTCATCTTGATTCAGCCAGCTGGTCAGAGTTTCTCCAATCCTGTCCACATGAGAAGAAAGTGATGATGCCTGCATTTTGTCTTTTGTGTTCTACTGATCACCTATTATAAGGGGAATGAAAGGTAAAATCTGATCAATGAAGGTTATGCTTCCTTCTGAGCTTGAATCTTGCATTCATGAAAAATTTGGTGAATATAACAGTACTAACTTCAGGCATCTGGGGAATATCCAATTGCAAACTCTTTTTTGTTTATGTATTTAATCAACAGACATTTTATTTATTTATTTATTATTTGTTTGTTTGTTTTGCAAGGCAATAGCCAAGGCCATACAGCTAGGTAATTATTAAGTATGTGAGGTCAAATTTGGACTCAGGTTCTCCTGACAGGGCCGGTGTTTTATCCACTGCGCCACCTAGCCACCCCTCAACAGACATTTTATGAAGGATCTAGTATATTCAAGACTCTGGCAGAAATAAAACTAAATGAATCATGATGCCTACAGAGCTCACATTTAACAAAATGTTAAAGAATGTTAAGGGGGTTTGCCTATTTGACAAAGGAGGGGGAAAAAAAAAAACAAATGAACAAATACTAAAGAGTTGGGCCTTTGACCTAGAACTGAAAGCACTGAGTTCCACAGATTAGCTTTTTACAAAATGTTCCTGGTACAAAGAGAGTGCTTAATAATGCTTAGTGAGGAATCGTCTTTGGTAACATCAGAAGTTAGCTTGTGTCAAGGTCTTTACAACAAGGGTCTTTGACTCTCCTGAAAGCACAGAGGCTAGCAAAAAACTGAATAGAAGACAGACTTGATTTAATTCAGCAGAAACACAAAACAGAAAGAACTTTATGTCTAAGTATATAAACCATCAAAACAATCTCTTTTCTTCTATAGTGGACCTTCCCCTTCCCCAGGGAAGTATATAGTCCTCCAGACTTTAGAGTACTAACCCAGGACTGAGGATTCAAGACAAAAGGAAAATGCAGGATATTGTTAGGCAAATGTGACCTTTTCAGTCTTGTGCTTGTCAAAGAGTTGGACTCTTTCTCTCAAATATGTATTCACTGAACAAGTGGAGGATAAAGGGCCAAATTTTTCTTTTGTTTGTTTGTGGATTCTTGGCTCTAGTACCTTTTAGGTCAAAACCTCTTCTATTTAGTCCAAGAGCTTGCACTTGTCCATGAACTACTTCTCTTTAAGACTCTGAATGTAGGAGTTTGGCATTGTTCAGAGACTTGTTTTTCCTTCTAGGTGACTTGTTCCAGACATTTAGTGTTGTCTGGAAACTTCTCCATAGTGTTCAGGAAGCTTAGTCTTGGAATATCTCAACTTGTCCAATAACTCTGCCAACTTCTAATGCTTTACCAAGTAACAATTTACTCTGGATAACTCATATTTATATGACTTCAGACCTAGTCCAGGAATTCTTTGTTTCACCACTGTTATGAGTCACTGCTTTTACTGGGGACACATGGCTCCTTCCTTTCTGACTCTGAAAAAGTTGGAGGAACCCAGGGGACCATGGTCAAGTCTCTCTGTAAAGTCTCTTTATCAACATCTCTCTTCTCTGGCTCCTTCCTTTTTTCTTCCTATCTGTCTCTCTCTTTTTTTAAAAAATAATTTTCCTTTTATTTTTAAATGGAAAATAAATACATTTTTTTATTTTTCCAATTACATGTTATGAAAGTTTTTCAACATTCATCCACGTACATATTTATAAGTTACATATTTTTCTGTCATCCTCCCTTCCTACCCCCTTCCCCTCAGCTGGCAAACTATTTAGTAAGAATTGTAATTGTACAATTAACATGTTTACATAGTGGTTTAACATGTTTACATAGTAGTCATTTTGTATAGAAGGAATTAGGACTAAGGGAAAAGAAGAAAACCATGGGATAGGAAGGAAAAATATAACAGTAGTTTTAAAAAAAGTGAACATTGTATCCATTCAGATTCTGAGAGTTTTTTGGTTTTTTTTTTTTAATCTGGTTGTCAATGGTGTTGTCCTTAATAATTCTCCCAGGGTTGTTCTAAAACTCTGAACTGCTGAGAGGAATTGCATCCATCATAGTCGATCAAGTCACAATGTTGTTAATAAGGTGTTCAGTGATCTCTTCTACCTGTCTCTTTTCAAATGATCACCACAAGCATCCAAAAAGAAGCAATTTAAATACAAAAGAAGGACTATCAGAATTACACAGGATTTATCAGACTCAAGTTTAAAGGATCTGAGAGAGTCTGAATTATATTATTTCAGAGGGCAATTGAATTACAACCAGAAATTTACTACCCTGCAAAATTCAGCATATTCTGCCAGGAGAACAGATGGATGGATATTCAATGAAATAGAGGACTTCCAAAATTTCTTGATGAAAAGACCAGAACTAAACTGAGAATTCAATCTTCAAATACAAGACTCCAGAGAGGCATAAAAAAGGGAAAGGGGATGGGGGGAAAAACACAACCAAATGTTAATCAAGAACATTAAATTGTATATAACCCTGGAAGTGAAGATAACACTTATTCTTGAGAATTATATTTCTCTTAGGACAGTTAAAGGGTTGAACATAGTTGAAGATACTGTACTTAGAAGCTAGGAGTCAGGGGGTCCTGAGTTCAAATCAAGCCTTAGACACTTAATAATCATTACCTAGCTGTGTGACCTTGGGCAAGTCACTTAACCCCATTGCCTTGCAAAAAAACAAAAAAAGAACAAAACAAAACAGAAAATAGGGGCATGGTTCTTGGTTCTTTCTCATTATCCAAGAAAATTAAAATGACATCACTATGTTTGAGACAAATTACAATGTGTCTGACTGTGGCTGATCAGACCAATATAAATTCAGAATGCTCTACCATGGGTCAGGCACAGTCCAAGTGAACACTTGGGGTGTTAACTTTAAACTTTTTTATCTCATATCTCCTTTGAGATACTTTTGAGCCAATTTTACCTTGCTCATAGAGCTCATCATATTCTCTGCTGAGAGCAGCTGGGTGAGCCTGTGCCAGTGTCTCCCCTGCCTTACAATCCATGTTAAAGTTCTTAAGAGAGACCTTCAGGGTGTCCCAGTACTTAGAGAACTTAGAGATTCTATACATAATGAGATCAGAAATGACTTGACTTTATTAGATACTTAGAGGTTTATAGTGCAATGGGGCAGAGGGTGGAATCCTACTTAGAAGGATTGGATATAAAGTGATTAGGAAGTGATCTTATCTTAATCCATACTTTTTTTAAAAGAGAGTTTTAGATGATTGGAGTACTAAAGGGACAGTGGCAGAGAGTGTCCTCCATACTTTGGTTGGGGGTTGTGTTTGCAATACTTTAGAGACTGAGGGAGAGAGACTGTCATGAAAACATCATGAAGAGATATGCTTTGCTTGAAGCTTTGACTACAATTGGAGGAAGTATGTTAGAGTACAAATGGTTCATGAAATGATTTGACTTTACATGGTACTTTGGCTCATGAGGATTGTGTGTCCATGGAGGGTACTTGAAAAGAGGGTAAGGTATAAAGTGATTATAATTTGATGTGAAAAAAATAAAATGATCAGTATCATCTCCACTAACCACCATCATCTAGAGTTGACAAACATCAACAAGGACAAAAGTTTCTTTGTATACAGAAGAGAAAAGGAGGATTTTACATGACACTATGAATCTCTATTACCACAGCTCATTTTTAAAGCCTATTTTTAAAAAAATAAAGTTTATATTAAATTTATCATGGTAGTTTCAACATGGTCATGTTCTGTCTCCTGAACTTCTTTGTGTTTTTTGTGTATTATTATTACTAATTATTTTTATTATTATTATTATTATTATGATTGTTAGTCTCTCCCTGTCTCCTATGGTTAACCTTCAACTAAAAAAAAAGTCTCTGCTTCTTACAAATCAATCAATTAAAGCACCCAGTATGTGCCAAACCTTGACAGAGTACAGAGAATGAAATGATCCCCATTCTTAAGGAGTATACATTCTAATGAAGAAAATGATTAAAGTTACATTAAAAATATAGACAGCATAAATACATACTAATGTATGCAAAATATATGTGTGTAAAGTGAAGGTCTGTAGTGTATAAAAGATGAAAGGCTGAAAGTTGAAAGCTTTTAAATACCAAACATTCCCCACCCTAAAATTAATGGAAGAATTATCTTAATTCCTCAGCAATGTTTTCATTTCATTTCCTGTTCAGCTCACTCTTTAAAAAAAAAACAAACAAAACTTTTTTTCTAATATATATTTTTATGTTTTTCATTAAATATTTCCCAATTACATGTAAAAAATTAGCATTCATTTAAAATTTTTTTTGATTTCCAAATTCTTCCCCTTCTGCATGTTCCTCCCTCCTCTTTGAGAAGTCAAGTAAATTGTTATCAATTGAACATGTGAAGTCATGTAAAACATTTCCATATTAGCCATGTTATTAAGGGAAAAAACCCACAGATTAAAAAAAAGAAAAATATAGTAAAAAAGTATGCTTCAATCTACATCATCAGTTCTCTTTTTGAAGATCGATAGTATTTTCCATCATGGGTGTTTTGGAATTGTCTTGGATCATTGTCTTCATCATTCACAGTTGATCACTGTTACAATATTTCTGCTACTCTATAATGATCTGGTTTTGCATCAATTCATATAGATACTCTCAGTTTTTTCTCTGAAACCAGCTCCCTTGTTATATATATAAATATATAGCACAGTAGTATTCCATCACAATCATATACTGCAACTTGTTTATCAGTTGCCCATTTGATGGGCATTCCCTCAATTTCCAATTCTTTTCATACAAATAAATCCCCCCCCCCCCCCCTTGAGATGATACAGATCCAGCAGTGGTATCTTTGGATCAAAAGGTATGCACAGTTTTATAACCTTTTGGGTATAGCTCTAAATTGCTTCCAGAGTGGTTGGATCAGTTCATAACTCCACCAACAATGCATTAGTGTACCTGTTTTTCCAAATCCCCTCTAACATTTGCCATTTTTCTGTCATATTGGCCAATCCTATAGGTGTGAGGTGGTACCTCAGAGTTGTTCTTTTAAAAAAATATTATTTTCCCAATTATGTGAAAAGACGATAATGATGATGATGATGATGATGATGATGATGATGTGTGTGTGTGTGGGGGGGGCAATGGGGTTAAGTGACTTGCCCAAAGTCACATGGCTAGTAAGTATCATATGTCTGAGGCAAATTTGAACTCAGGTCCTCCTGACTCCAGGGTCTATCCATTGTGCCACTTAGGCCTCAGAAAGACAATTCATTCATGTAAAATTTTCTTCTTCCTATCCTACCATCCCCCACCTCAAGATAGTCAATAATCTGATACAGGTTATACATGTACAATCATGCTACACATATTCCATTTTAGTCATTTTGAAAGAAGGATTAGAATAAAAAGGGAAAAACCTTGAATTGGAAAAAGCAAAAAAAAAAAAAACCTTAAAAGGTAAAAACAGTATGCTTTGATCTGCATTCAGATTCCATAGTTCTTTCTCTGGAAGTGAATGACATTTTCTAATTCTGGTCTTTTAGAATTGTCTTTGCTGTATTTCTAAGAAAAGCTAAGTCTGTCATAGTTGATCACACAGTATTGCTGTTAAGGTTTAAAAATGTTCTGGTTCTGCTCACTTCACTCTATCAATTTCCAAGTTTTCCTGAAATCTGCCTGCTCATCATTTCTTAGAGAGCAATAATTTTCCATTATATCCATGTACCACAGCTTGTTCAGTTGATGACTCAGACTTGTTTTGATGGACATTAAGAGTACTCTTTTCATTTGACTATTGATTCAGCTTACTCTTTGTACTGTACAGGTAGGTGATAGACTAGAAAATAATGAATTTTCCCAATGATGAGTCTCCTGGGGAAGGAAGACATGATGAAGTTCAAAAGCAGTGTAGCTGGGGGGAAATGGAGGCAATAGGAAGCCACTAGAATTGGTTAAGTAGGGGAGTCACACGGTCATATCACCACTGAAGGAAAATTATTTTGGCAGCTACATGTGTAACATGGACTACAATGGGGAATAGAATTAAGTATAGTCAAATGATTAAAGTTAAGCAAACAGATCCAGACAATGGTCATGTCTAAAAATATACTTCTTTTTTTCACTTCTAATCTATCACCATCTCCCAAGGGACAAGAAACAGGTTTCCTCATCAGGTTTCTGTTTTGTTATTGCATATATCAGAGCTCTCAAGTCAAGTTCTCTATAAAGTTGAAGCAAGGCATCATAAGAGAGATAGTAAGTGGTGTGTGCCAAGTAAGCCACTGCTTCCATCTCCCCTTACACATTCAAGGAGATGGCTCAGGACTCTGAATCCAAAAGTCCTAGCAGGACCTTCCAAACCACTTAATCTGCTTCTAATCTGAGCCCCCACCCCCCAAAGCCAATAACTACAGGAACAAACCATGTGAAGAAAGGAATCACTATCTTCAATACAATTTATATCAACCATTGACCAAGTGACCAACTGCCATTGATGATCAGGAAAAGCTCAGCAGCCCAAGAAATAATAGCACTCCTAAGATACCAGCCCTATTTCCAGATTGCCCCCTCCAGGGTAGTCACTTCTTTGGAAAAGGTGAAAATCAATCCTTTCACAATTGCTGAACAACTGCAACCCACAGGAAACCCACAGTTAAACTGAAGCAGCAAAACTGTGGGAGAGACAGGAAATAGCATGTGCCAGGTGGATAAAATCATCACCTCCCTTTACCCTGATGGAAACAACCCAGAGCCCCGAGACCAATCTTGACAGCTCTTAAAGCCACCTCATTTACCACAGCTATTGAAGATCTAGAAAGTTCTCAAACACAGTCTTTGATACCATTAGATGAATGCCAGAAATATATACATACATACATATATATATATATATATGTAGAATTTTAAAGAAAATACATTCCCATTCACTTTGCTGCTGTTGTACCCTGAGGACCAGGGCTTTCCATCTAATTTGCAGTTGAAACCCATGTGTTGCCCCTCCTCATTAGACTACAACTCCTTGATTGCAGAAACAGTCTGCTTTTTTCTATTTGTAGCCCCAGTTCTTTGCATATAATAAAGAGTTTAAGAAATGCTTTTTTAAAATTCATTCAAGTTTTTCACAGTTTTCTTTTACATTATTATAATCATTATTTAATTGTTCTGCTGGTTCTGCTCACTTCACTTAGTATCATTTCATAGATGTCTCAGATATCTATATTCATTTTTTTCATTACTTATAACACAAATATTCATTATATTCATATACCACAATGTGTTCAGCCATCCCATAACTGATGAATACCTCCTCACTTTATAAGTCTTTGCCATAATAAAAAGTGATGATATTAATATTTTTGTTTATATAGATCTTTCTTTGATTTCTCTGGTGATAGACCTAGTATTGGTATCACTAGATGAAAGGGTATGCACAGCTAAGTGACTTTGTATAGTTCCAAATTGCTTTCAGAATGGGTGAATCAATTCATAGTTCTATCATCAGTGTATCAGTTTACCCTTTTCACCAAAGTTCTTTCAATTATTATCATTTTCCTTTTTTTTATCTTCTTTGCTAAGTTAAACTTCAGAGTTATTTTGGTTTGTATTTTCACATCTTCCTTTTAAGCTAAATCCAAGGCACTAGCTCATGTGTATGATTAGTCATGATTCAATCAATCATCCTCAAATGTGGCATTAATGGATTTGTTTATACCTCATATCAAGCAAAGGAGCATCAAAGTCAGGATGAAGGTTTCAACTTTTAATCCTATAATACTGATGAGCAAGAGGATAATCTTAACTGAATTCTTGCTAGACTTCAACCTCTATTCAAATTAAGAAGATGTAAAGTCTATGAGTGGAATACATATGAGATCAGAGAAAGAGGGAGATCCCTTCTAGATGGGAGAAATCAAAGAAGGTTTTATGGGAAAGATGGATTTTGAACTAGTCCTTGAGGATACAAAGGATGATAACAGGTACAGATGAGGAAGAAGGACATTCCAGACAGAGGGATGTCTGAGGCACTGAAGCAGACAGTACATCTGTCTTGTCTTCTCAACAGAAAACTCTCTAAGGTCAACAGTCTTCTTTTATTCCATCTATTCCTTCCATGATTTCTCAACTAATAGGTTTCACTAGCAAGAACCTATTGTCTTGACGAGGTGATAGGAAAAAAAAACAACTTATGCCTCTTTTATTTGAGGAAAAGGTGGATGTTTTGGACAAGCCCAAAGTGTAGATTGACAAGAATGATATAAATAGAATAAAAACATATCTTCCAAATTCCTGATTCGAGACCTCTGGTGTTCTATATTTCTTGTATACAATGTGTGCTTAATGAATGTTTGTGAATTGAATTGAACTGAAACTTGAAGAGGAAAGATCCATAAGCTCTTTTTTAGTCTTCCTCTGAAGGACATTTTCCTGAGCTAGAGTGGGGAGGGGACACTGACCTAGAGAGTCAATGCTGCTGTTCAGAATAGAATATCACCTCAGAAAGTTTCATAGAAGCACAGAACATCAAAGCTGAAAGAGAATGCAGAAATCATTTGGCCCAATTTATAGAGGAAGAGGAACTCCATCTATAAATGTTGATCTCATGAGAGTGAGATGAAGATCAAGCGTTCGAAGGAGATTAAAGAACTAAGAGTTTAGGAAATTTGAGGAGGTATCACCATGAATGTTGAATTCCCTAAATGAAAGGGCAGCAAATGGGGAGGCAAGGAAGACACTTGAGAAAAGGAGAATATCTGGAGGTTAGTAGACAGCAGTCACCATAATATGAATTGGATGATAGCCAAGAGAATGCTAAGTGATTAGAGTATGGAAGTGGTAATAGGGAGCAAGGAGTATTTCAACATCTCTTCTGGGATGAATGTTGAAGGTGGTTTGGGGAAGTGTGAGTGAAGGTATAGCTTGTGGTAGAGAAGATGGCTGATGATGCAACATCATCTGGGGAAGCTAGGTCTTTGTGGATATTGGAAGGTGAAATTAGAAGCATGAAAGAAAGAGGAAAATGAATGGAAGTTTGTTAGTTATAGGCAGGAATTTGAAAGGGCACAGTGAAAGCAGCAGCACAAATTTGAGTAGGATATAGAAGGGATGGGGTTGAGGAGAATGGGGATAAGACAGTGGGTAATGGTAGTTAGGGAAGTGGAACAAAGGAGAGAAAACAAATGAAGATATAGAAGAATTTTGAAGTGTGAAGAAGAGGGAACTAGCAATAAATGATTTCAATATTACCAGAGTTTATGTCATATTATGTTATAATATTTATAGTAGGAGGTGAAAGTATCTTTTGAGGGATTGTGAGATGACACTGGGAATTTCAGATTTGGAGTAGCCACTGAGGGTGAGATATAGAAAAATTAAGGAAGAAGAAGAAAATTATTATATAGCAAGGGGGGCTAGGTGGCACAGTGGATAGAGCACCGGCCCTGGAGTCAGGAGTACCTGAGTTCAAATGTGACCTCAGACACTTAATAAATACCTAGCTGAGTGGCCTTGGGCAAGCCACTTAACCCCATTTGCCTTGCAAAAAAAAAACTAAAAAGAAAAAAAAAAGAAGAAAATTATATAGCAGCGAGGACCTCCTACAGCTTAGAGAACACAAGTTTGTAATGAATTCAGATGGCATGGTTTTATGATTTCTTCCATTCTTGGAATTCAGCAGCATAGTAGTAGGAAAAGAGGAGTGTTATTGAGGGTGACTGAGTTGAGGACTGTCAAGGAGTGAATGATGGCCAAGGGAAATAGGAGTAGAAGGCAATGAATTGGTTATCCTTAAGGACAAGAGAAAGTCCAAAGTAGAGGTGATGGATTTGAAGAATAAGAAGGATAGAGGAATGGAAATTATGATGAAGAAAAGGATTTAGGAAGAGGGGAAACTAAGGGGGAAATGGAAGGTTTGAAAATGATAATCAAAGGGGAATTTCAAGAGTTCAGTTTTTGGAGGTACAGTTATGAGTGATGGTGAGTATTAAACTATAATAATCCTAAAGTTAATTGATGAACACTGTCTCAGTCTCTCTGCCCTGCCCTCCAAATCCTCATGCGGGTACCTTCCTTCTGAGATTACCTCCAATTTAGCTTCTGAGATTACCTCTAAATCCTCATACTGGTACTTCCTTCTGAGATTCCTCCAACTAAGCTAAATTGGAGGAATCTCTGTGTACTTATATAATTGCTTTTGAGTCTTCTTCATTTGATGATGAGCTTTATGAGGATAAGGATTAGGTTTTTTTACCTTTTATAATATCTCTAATACTTAGAACAGTGCCTGTCCCAGAGGAGGCACTTAATACATGCTGGTTAACTTAAATTGACTTGAAGGAAGAGTTAAGTCATAGAAATAGAGAAAATTAATAAACTGGGAGTTCACGGTATTCAGAGGGACATCAATGTATATATTCAGGCCTTCAATAACTCACATTTAGCTGCATTTTAAAGTTTATAAAGAATTTTCTTCCCTCTAATTATATAAGGCAAGTTGTGTAAGTATTCTTCCCATTTTACAGATTAGAAAACTAAGACTAATATATTTAACATAATCATATATGCATATATGTATAATTCTATATAACACAATATATAATACTATATATATATATAAAACACAATTATACAAACATACATACATAACCTATATTAGTTTGCTTTCTGTTAAAGGAAGGAAAGAAAAATGTGGAGCTCAAAATTTTACCAAAAAATGATTGTTGAGAAAACAAAGGCTGAGGGGCAAAATTATGCAATTAGTAACTGAAATAGGATTCAAACCAAGGCTCCATCAATATGCCACACTCAGTGGGTTAATGCAAGTATGAAGAAAAGGATCAAGGTAAAAGGAGAAACTATAAGCTAGCTACTGTACTTCTACAGGAAAGAAGGACTGTAGATTACAGTAGAAAAGATCTAGACAGTGATAAAGATGCCAATTCTCATTCCTGAATGAACCTCAAAGGAAGAGTGTCTGTTTAGTGGTGGTGACAAGAAGGAGGGCCTGGGAGGCAGCAGTGGGAGATAAGGAGGGTGCTGACAGTTCCTCTAAGCCCAGTGTATTGGGAGGCCTGAGAGAAGAAGCCATCTGCCCTGGAGGTAGTTGGTGCAGGGATAAAACTGACCTTGGAGTCAGGAGAACAGAAGTTCAAATTCAGCCTCAGACACTTGACATTAGCTGTGTGACATTGGGTAAGTCATTTGACCCTGACTGCCTTGCATCTAGAATGATCTCCAGTCATCCTGATTCATATCTGGCCATTGGACCCAGATAGTTCTGGAGGAGAAAGTGAAACTGGTGACTATTAGCACAGCTCTTCCTCATTCAAAACCAATATGCCTGTTAGGACATCACCTCCCATGATGTCTTGGTCTTCTTCCAGAACAAAGGGCAAACATCATCAGTGGCTAGGAATGCAAGACAGTGGAAAGAGGTCTAGGAAATTCAGTGAAAGGAGGAAGCAAAGCAAACAGGGACTGGGGAAGATGCATATGGGATACAGGGAGAAAAAGTCGAGTTGGGGTGCTCCTTTCCCTTCTCTCCCTGCCTCCACATCTATTGACCCTGAATCACAAGGATTCAGGAATCAGAAGGTGTAAATTAGGCAACCATAGAGCATCCTGGGGAAGAGTCAGCTGATCAGTGCCCTCCACCTTCCAGGAGTCTGGAATGATGGAGGGAGAACAGGATTTGTATGACTGACAGTTCTCCAAATGCCAGGAATCTTGTGTTCAAATCTGGCCTCAGACACTTACTAGCTGTGAGATCCTGGATGAGAAATTGACTTCTTTATGCCTCAGTTTCTTCATCTGTAAAAATGGTGATAATAATCTGTCTCAGGGTTGTTGGTAAGGATCAAATGAGAAAATATTTGTCAAGTGCTTTGCAAACCCTAAAGTGATATATAAATGCTAATATTGTTATTTATAGGATCATAGATTTAGAGCTAGAAGGGAACTTAGAAGTTATTTAATTCAAATCCAACACCACCTTCTTTCCTTTCCTCCCCCCACCTTCCTATTTTATAGAGGGGAAAATAAACCATAGAGGTGATGACTTGTCAAGCTTCCACAACAGGTAATTAGCAGAGTTAGGATGTGAAACCAGGCCTTTTGACTTAATCTAGTCTAGGAGCAGAATTAGCATTGGACTACTAGTTTCTCTCCCTTCCCACCCACCACATATAGTATTTCACATTTATTATTATTGCATTTCCTCTGAGTTAAATTTAACCAAATCTTCTTGTTGAGATATCGATTCTTTTATCAAACATGATAACTATTCCCCCAAACTTTATATGATTTACTAATTTGATAAGCATGATTCTTTACCTTCCTCCTAGGTATTATGATAAAAATATTGAGCAGAACAGGGCTAAGGATAAATATAACAATGATACTTAGAGAAAAGGTGAGATAAAAGAAACAAGCATATATTCAAAACCTATGATATATCAGGTCCTGGGTTAAGCATTTTACAAATATTATGTTATTTGATCCTAGTGGGTACTGTTCCCCATTTTGCAGATGAAAAAACAGACTGAGAGAGGCAGAGTGACTTGGCCAGGGTTGAATAGCTAGTAAGTGTCTGAGGCAGGATTTGAACTCAGGTGCTCTGGACTTGATATTCTGTATATTGTGTCCCCTGTGAACCAAGGGACACTCCATTAGAGACTCCTATTAAGCCTAATTCTAGTATCATTGATTTAGAACTGGAAGGAACCTAAGAGGTTATCTAGCCTAACCCCCCTATCAAGCTATTTGCCGACGTTCTTTGACTTTGATTATCTAAGCAGTTCTGAATTCACTCAAATTTACTATAGGCCAGCTTAAGTCTTTGTGTCTTCCAGTTCAGTCCAACCCGAGTCAACAAGAACTTATTAAATCCCTACCACTTATGGAAAACTAGAAAAGTCTAGAAAATTAGACTGCATAGATGCTCAGTTTTATAAAGGCAAAATGAAAAACTATCATTGTTCTCTTATATGCTAATTGGGGGGTGGATCAATGGGGAAATATTCTTTTCTACAAGGTTAAGATTATCATGAGAAATTTGATCATATTCTTTCCTGAAATTTAGGAATGTCATTTTTTATAACTTTCCACTGGTCTGTTTGTCTAATAATCCTATCAAAAGAAAATTGTTTGCTATGAATTGTTTTCATTGAACTCATGCTATTGCTTTTTGTGATTCCTGCTTCCCTGTTGAAATCATCATAAACCATCCTTTTGATTAGATATTCTAGAATTTTGTTAGAAATGGTAGTCAAACTTACCTTCCTTTTGTCTGAAGAAACACACTTTCTTCTTTTAGGATTTTCACTTTCTCAAATGTGGATCAACTTCCTGGATGCCAGCCCTGATAGCCCAGGTTATTTGCCAGTAGGCTAGAATGGAAGATGTAAAATGGTATGAGTTTTCTCAAGCCCAAACTGATATGATTTCAAGTAGGCCTAGAAGACATGCGTGAAATTCAATCTCTCTCCATTTGACACTGTATTTCAGTTTTCGACCTGCAATGGTAAGTTTCAGTTCAGTGTTCATACGTCACAGATGGGCAGGGTCCAGAACAGGTGCACCTGTGATTCAGGGAAGTAAGTACACCTGTTCTGGACTCTGCCCATCTGTGACGAAAAAAAAAAAGAATGATATAATGACAGTTCCAGAATGAGAGCTTTTTTTGGGGCAGGGATCTAATACCATAACAGGCCTATAATAAATGCATGTTGATCTATTAAAAAATCAGAGGACTTTATAGATGGAAGAAACCATAAAGATTATTTGATTCTGCCAAAATTCAATCAGAAAGTTAATGAGAGGCCTGGGTCTGACTAGTCGAGTAATCTTTCTGCTTCATCATTAGTCTCTGTTGCATTGTAAGCAAGGTACTCTGATTAAATGATATATGCAAGCTCTGAAAATTCTAGTTGCAAGCTCAGTAGTCTACCTAACAGACAGACCCCTTTTTAAGGAAACTTATTTATTGACAGATCTACAAAAAATATACTTAAAACAGTTTACATTTAGATGCTTTAAAGATGGATGATGTGATTCTTCACTTTATAAATGACTCAGGCTTTGGAAGGGGCTTCTTTTAAGGGTTCCCCAAAGTGCAAAAGTTTTCCTTGTACAAAACCTTTTCAAAAGTTCATCTGTGGGGGCAGTTAGGTGGTGCAGTAGATAGAGCATCAGCCCTGGAGTCAGGAGGACCTGAGTTCAAATCTGACCTCAGACACTTAATAATTACCTAACTGTGTGACCTTGGACAAGTCACTTAACCCCATTGCCTTGCAAAAAAACCCCCAAAAAAGTAATTGTCACTGAACTGCCATTATCTCTCTTTCTCTTCCCATTTCCCAAATAAACCTGCCATGAAACCCATAATGAACCTTCCAGACCCTTTCCAACTTACCCAACACCATCCAGCTGTGATGCTATATCTGCAGTAAGTAGAAACCCTGAGGAACTTGACTGCGGTATGATAGGAGGAACAATTAAGAAGCAGGGTACCTGGGGTAGGCTATTAGTGGGTCATTTAGCTTCTCTGAGTCTCAATATTCTCATCTGTAAAAGGAGAGGGCCAGAATAGATGATTTCTAAGGACCCTTCTGGGTTTTAATTATTTTATCTACTAGAACCCCTAGAATCTATCTTTATGCAAATAACAATAGCACTTCCATTTCTTGAGCAATTTACTGTTTCCATAATACTTCCCCATAATAACCCTGTGGCATATATAGTACAACTATTCTTCTTCTCATTTTACAGATGAGAAAACTTCAGAATCAGAGGGTGAAGAATTTTTCTCATGGGCAGACATTACGGAGTATCAAGGTTAAGATTCCAACCCAAATCTGGGACTTTCAGAATGAAGGTTGAAAGGGATCTACCAAATATTATTTTCATGAATCCCCTAAACATCCCAAACTTTTGCTTCAAGACTTCCAGTGTGGAGGAAATCCATATCTCCTAAGGAAAGTCATGATGGATGAGTTTTGACTGGTAGGAATTGTCCCCCTGAAGTGTGTTCCTGCTACCCCCCACCATTATGCCTAAATATACCTGTAACCAGGGGAGAGATACCTCTGATAAAACTCTTAGAACTCAGTCCAAGAAGTCATGGCACAAGTGAAGGTTGTGACTCTCACATTTTCCTCATGGGTTAATCCTCTGGTCTTAGGGTCCAAGTTGTGGAAAACTCTTTGTGACAGAAGAGATGTTGCTTTTGGACTTGATTGGTCTTTCTGTTTCTGATATTTGTTGCTTGGCAGGGAGGAACTGGGTCTCCCGGATGACAGTTGATGCTGTGGGTATTTGGGAGTATAGATAAGGAAATTTGACAGTTCCCCCCATTACCTTCCTGTCAGTCAGCACCTTCCTGTGCTGGGCAGGAATAGTGGTGACTGCTATGTGTGTATGGAGGAAGAAATTGGACTCTATTTTGCTCTAAAGACCAGTGGTCCAGGAAGTTGTTGTAACCACACCTCTTGCCCATAGCCGCAGGAAAAAGGTGGTTTGGGCCATGAACCAGAACTCAGGGTTGCAAGCAGAGAATAAAATCTCCCATGGACATCATCTACTTGAGGTGCCAGGGTCACTGACCTGTTTGTTTGCAGCTTGTGCAGCCTAACATGATGAAACAAGCACTGGAATCAGAGACCCAAAAAACCCAGAATCCTGGACATAGGTACTAACTTTGTCACTAATAAGTTGTATAATGTTATACAATTAACTTCTAACTTCTCTCAGTCTTGGTTTTCTCATTTGTAGCAATAATGTTATTGTTGTCAGTTTTGTCCAGTTCTTTGAGACTTTGGGGGTTTCTTGACAAAGAGACTGGAGGGGTTCACCATTTCCTTTTCCAGCTCATTTTACAGATGAGGAATTGAGATAAACAAGGTTAATTAACTTGTCCAGGGTCATACAGATAGTAAGTGTGGGAGGTCAGATCTGAACTCAGAAAGATGAGTCTTCTCAACTTTAGGTGTGGCACTCTATCCACTCTGCCACATGATGCCCATAACAATAATGGCAGGCAGTTATTTATTCCTTTAATGTTTGTAAAGCACTTACCCTATGTTATCTCATTGGATCCTCAGAATAACTCTGTGAGGGAGGGGCTATTATTATTCTTGTTTTACAGATGAGAAAACCAAGGCTGAGAGAGGTTCAATGACAGGCCCAGAGTCATATAGCCACTAATTGTTTGAGGCAGGATTTAAATTCAAGGCTTCCTACTTCAAAGTCCTATCACCTAGCTGTCTCTTTTGCCAACTAAATTTAGGACAATGACATTTGCCTTTCTCTCATAGTGTGAGAACAATGATAAACTAGGGACTTTTAGAGAAATAGACATTTATTATTTTGTTTCTAGCATGGCATCATGGGTAGGATGCTCTACCTGGTGTCTGGGAGATCTGTATTCAAACAATTTCCTCTGATATTGGTTAGCTAACATAGGCATGGCTAAATTACTTAACTTCTATTTAGTTTTCTTTTCTTTGAAAAGAGGATAATAAGAACTTACCACTTACCTCCTGGGGAAGTTATGAGGCTCAATTAAGAGAATACATGTAAAATACTCTTGCAAAATTTAAAGCACTATATGAATTCAGTTAGTAATGTTACTGTTACTATAAGCAGCACTACATACATGAATAAAAGGAGATTTATTAAGTGCTTATTGTATTTCAGTCATTTTCTTAAGTACTGAAATAAAAAAGAGAGACAGTCCTTGATGTCAAGGAGTTTATATTCTAACAGGGGAGTAGTGGTCAATGTAGGGAATTTTGATTCAGAAAGTCCCAGAGGTGGTGAATAGAATTATAGGTCAATATATTTACATGCCCCTCCCAGAAGTAGTGATAATGTTGATTTGATAACTATTCTCAAAGATAGAGTTGGAAGGAGAAGGCCAGAGTGTATGCAAAAGGTGACATGTCAGAAAGATGATAGTGAAGCATGATTGAGTAGGTGGGGTCGATGAGATATGGTTTGGGGTGGTAGTTCAAGTTCAGACTCAAATATTTGCTGTGTGACCCTGTCATTTAATCTTCATCTGCCTTAATCTCCTCATCTATAAAATAGGCATGATAATAATAATAATAATAATAATAATAATAATATCCTTGTAAACTCTGAAGCACTATATAAATAATAGCTATAATTTTTTTTTATTTTTTGCAAGGAAATAGGGTTAAGTGACTTGCCCAAGGTCACACAGCTAGGTAAGTGTTAAGTTTATGAGGCTGGATTTGAACTCAGGTCCTCCTGACTCCATGGCTGGTGCTCTATACACTGCACTACTTAACTACCTGATAGGTATAATTCTATAATAATAGAATTATTCCACCTCGGTCTCTGGTGTTGTTCAGGCTCAAAATTTAGCATCAGTCCCACCAAGTTCATTTTCAAAGCTTGAATCTTTTTCTAATGAGTTCTGTCCTGCTACTACTGCTATATACATTAATTATTATATATAATTATATATATACTGCATTATACAACTTATATACAATTATATATACATATATATATATATATATATATATATATATATATATATATACTGCATTATACAACTTATTAGTGACAAAGTTAGTACCTATGTTCAGTACTACTACTACTCCCTAAGATCATTCTTGCTTCCTAGGGCATTGATGTTTTACCTGGCTTCATATTTCATTGAAAAAATTAAGACCATAATAACTTCTTATCTCCTCCGACTGATCACTCAGATGCCTTCCTTCACTATCTGCTTCACATCTGACTCACATGAAAACATGGTCTTCTTACCAAGTAGATCCTTTATATGCCTAAGTGATCCACTCTATCTTCTTCCACAGATTGATTCTTCTCTTCTAATCTTTTTTTAAATTAAATTTTCTTATTAAATTGTATTTTATTCACAAACAAAGATTACCCTTTTCTCCTTTCATTTCCCTTCTTCCACCTGCTCTGAAAAAGCAGGAAAAACAGATCACCTGTTAAAATATATATATATATATATATATATATATATATATATATACAATTAAAAACAAACTAGATAATTTTGATTACATTAAATTAAAAAGCTTTTGCACAGACAAAACCACTGTAATAAAGATGAAAAGAAATGTAGTGAATTGGGAAATAATTTTTACAACTAGTATTTCTGACAAAGGACTCATTTCTAAAATATATAGCGAACTGAGTCAGATTTATAAAAAAACAAATGATCAAAGGATATGTGGAGTCAATTTACAGATGAGGAAATCAAAGTGATCTATAGTCATATGAAAAATTGTTCTAAATCATTACTTATTAGAGCAATGCAAATTAAAGTATCTCTGGGGTACCACCTCACACCTCTCAGACTGGCCAATATGATCAGAAAGGACAATGATTAATGTTGGAAGGGATGTGGGAAATCTGGGGCACTAAGACAATGTTGGTGGAGCTGTGAACTTATCCAACCTTTCTGGAGAGCAGTTTGGAATTATGCCCAGGGCATAATTGATCCATTGATCCAGCAATAGCACTACTGGGTCTACACCCTGAAGAGATCATGAAAAAAGGTAAAAACATCATTTGTACAAAAATATTCACAGCAGCCCTGATTGTAGTGGCAAAGAAATGGAAATTGAGTGAATGTCCATCAATTGGAAAATGGCTTAATAAACTTAAATAAAGTGTGTGATGGAACACTATTGTTCTATTAGAAACTAGGAAGTATTGGAATTCAGGGAAGCCTGGAAGGATTTGCATGAACTGATGCTGAGTGAGATGAGCAGAACCAGAAGAACATTGTATATCATAACAGCATTATGGGGTTGATGACCAATCTTAATGGCTTGCTCATTCCATCAGTGCAACAATCAGGGACAACTGGGGTATCTGCGATGGAAAATACCATCTGTATCTAGAGAAAGAATTGTAGAGTTTGAACAAAGACCAAATGTTATGTAATTTTGCTATCCCTTATATTTTATTTTTTTCCCCTTAAGGATATGATTTCTCTCTCAACACATTCAACTTAGACCAATGTATAGCATGGAAACAATGTAAAGCCTAACAGACTACCTTCTGGGGGGGGGGGTGAGGGAAATGAGATTAAGGGAAAAATTGTAAACTTCAAAAATATATAAATAAATTTTAAAAAATATATAGATAAGCAAAATGAAATTTCTCATAGGCTATGTCTAAAATATATCTTTTTGTACTCGACATTCATTGGGAGATGGGCAATGAATCTTCAGGAATTGTGATTAGTTATTGCCTTGATCAGAGTCCCCAAGTTTTTTTTTCGTATATATATATATATATATATATATATATATATATATATATATACGAAACTAAATGATACATACATACATTTATATATATATATAAATGTATGTATGTATCATTTAGTTATCTGTCATCAATCAAGTTCTGCCTTCTCAATCTCCTCACCCCTAGTCCTTTCCCCCATTAAGAACACAAGGAAAACAAAACCTCTTATAAACATGTATAGTCAATCAAAATACTAAACAATCAAAACAAGACACTGACTATGTCCTTAAAAGACTATGTCTTTAAAAATATTTTAGATCCTTCACCTCTCTTTTAGGAGGCACATATCATGACTCATCATTAGTCCTCTGGAATATTACTTGGTCTTTGTATCGAGAAGAGAGATTTTAACTTAATAATACTCTCTCATGTTTATATCCCTTAACATAGTTAACCATTCCCCAACTTAGGGCATCCCTTGAATACCACCTCAAAAAGACTATATTTTTTTGTAAATTCTTAGAATTTGTTTTATTTAGGACTATTCTCTCCCTTAATCCACCCTGCTTCCCTTTCCCTTTTCTTTCCTTTTCTTTTATAGTGAAAAGTATTTCTGGATCCAACTATTTCACTGTAATCTATACTCCTCCTTTCTCTCCTTTTCTTCCTTTTTCTTGTAGAGTGAAATGTATTTCTGTATACAATTCTGTCTCTATCTCTCTGTTGTTTTCTCTATCTCCCTGTCTCTGCTCTCTTTTTCTCTCTTTCTGTCTCTGACCCTCTGTTTCTGTCTGTGTCTCTGTGTGTCTCTGTCTATCTCTGTTTCTCTCTGTCTCTGTTTCTCTGTCTCTCTGTCTCTGTCTCTGTCTCTGTCTCTGTCTCTGTCTCTCTCTCTCTCTCTCTCTCTCTCTCTCTCTCTCTCTCTCCTTTTAAGCAGTGTAGAAGAGAGTTAGGTTCAACCATCAACCTACTTCTTCCTCCTTGAGCACACAGATTATGTGAGGTAATTTTCTCTACAACATTCTTTTCCTCCTTCCTTCTTCCCCCACCCTGCCTTAGTATGTTCCTTTTCTTTCCTCTTTCTATTCTTCTCATAAGATGATCAAGACATAGCAGACCCACTCCCAGACCTTTTCTAATTGGACTCTATTAAACCTGATGATAATAGGTTTCAGAGAGAATGTATATCATCTCCCCATATTTGAATAAATGCAATTTATCCTTGTTTAGTCCTTTATCATTGTTAATGTTTATCTTAACTCCTGTTTCTAAGCTTCAAAATTTCTCTGCAGTGCTGGTCTTTTCATCAGGGATACTTGGAAATCTGGTTTCTTTTTTATTTCGTAGTATTATATTCAGTGAACAGCTAGGTGGCACAATGGACTCATCTTCCTAAGTAAAAATGACCTCAGGGATTTACTAGCTGTGTGACCCCAGGCAAATTAATTAACCCTGTTTGTCTCAATTCTGCATCTATAAAATGAACTGGAGAGAGAACTGGCAAACCACTCCAATATTTTTGCTAAGAAAACTCCAAGATGGGGTCACAGAATCAGCCATGATTGAATAACAACAAAAAATTTTACTCAGTTTTTCTGAATAAATTATTCTTTTCTGAAAACTCATCTTTGCTTTCAAGGATATCATATTTCAAATTCTCTGCTCCCTTATATTAGTGGCTCTTAAATTATATGTGATCCTGACTTGCTTTCTGGTTTACTTATAGTACTTTTTCCTTTGACTTGGAAGGTCTGGATTTTGGCTAGGATGTTTTTGGAAGGTTTTTATTTTGAGGATTCTTTCATGAAAATACCAGAGATTTTTTTTTTTTATTTTAACTTTGCCCTTTGCTTCTAAGAGATCTAGGCATGTTTCTTTTAAGATTTCTTGAAATGTAATGCCTAAAATATGGAAATATGTTAAATATGATTGCATATGTACAACCTATATCAGATTTTTTACTGCTATGGGGAGGAAGAGGAAAGGGAAAGTGGTAGAAAAATATGGAACTCAAAAGCTTGTAAAGGATGAATGCTGAAAACTATCTTTGCATGTAATTGGGGAAAAAAAGAAAAATTATGTTTAAGGTTATTGTTTTGGACATTATGTTCAATAGTGTGATGATTCTTAATTTTTTTCCTCCTGTTTTCCAGGTCAGTATTTTTTGCAATGAGATACCTTACATTTTCTCCTATTTTGTTTTTTTAGTCTTTTGACTTTGTTCTATTATTTCTTGATGCCTCATGGAATCATTGGCTTTTATTTGGTCTATTGAATTTTCAGGGAGTTTGTTGCTTGGGCAAGATTTTGTGTTTCTTTCATGAACTGATGTTGAGTGAAGTGAGAGTAAAACCAGGAGAACATTGTACACATTAAGAGCAACATTATGTAATTATCAACTATCATGGACTTAGCTCCTCTTGGCAGTTCAGGGATCAAGGACAGTTCTAAAAGACTTGTAATGGAAAATGTCATTCACAGTCAGAGAAAAAACTATGAAGTCTGAATATAGACCAAAGCATGCTATTCTCACTTTTAAAAACTTGTTTTATGTTTTTCCCCCTAATGGTTTTTCTTCTCTTTAATTCTTATTCTTCTTTCACAACATGACTAATATAGAAATATATTAAACATGATTGTACATATATAACCTACATTGGATTACTCACTGCCATGGGGAGGGGAGGAGGGAAGAAAGTAAGGGAGAAAAATATGGAACTCAAAAGCTTACAAAAAGAAAAATGTTGAAAACTATCTTGACATATAATTGGCAAAAGTAAAATAAAATAATGTTTTTAAAAAGATTATGTATTTATTTTGGCAAGCTGTTAATTCCCTGTCCATTTCTTCTTTCATTTCTTTTCCATTTTCCCTTAAATATTCTTCATTTCATTTGCAAAATTTTTTTTTTAATCTTCCCTCCTTCTCACCCCACACTCTTGATTCACCTCTTTCAGGAATTCTAGTTGAGTTTGTGGCCAAGTTCTGTTTTTCTCTGAGGTTTGGCTTTTAGATATTTGCTCTTCTGCATTTGCATCTGGAGTGTTCTTGCTACCATAATAGTTCATTATAGTGGAATTCCTTCCCCCGCCTCCCATTTTTTTTATCTTACTTCCAGCGTTTGGATTTGATATTATACCTGGGCTCAGTAGCCTTTCTAGAAATAAGGACTGGACTGGTTCTGTTACTGCTCTCTTGGAATATTTTGTTATTCTAGGATTTGAGCAACAGACCTTTCAATATTTCAGTGCTCCTAAAGTGCTCTAATCTAAGGCAAAGTCTGATTGCTCAATCTTCGTCCTTTCCTTTCCCCATCTTTGTGAGCTCTGAAAACTACTGATCTGACTTTGGGTCTGAAGGAAAATAGATGGCTTCTGGACTCAGCTCCAGGCAATGAACTGGAAAGTTCTATTGGTTTAGAGCTGGAATTATCTCCCTTTTGATCTGGGATTCTTACCCTGGTTATTTTTTAGCAGACTGAGCAAGATGTTGAAAGTGTGTCCCTGCTTTAAGTCTAAAGCATAAACCTTACTTCTGCTACTACTTTTGAATTTCCTCCTTTTTCCATTTATCACCTAGGGTCTTTCTATCCAGGAAAACCCTGCTTAGGTCTTCTTCTCAGTTTGCCCTTGATCACTGGTCACTGGACCAGGAACTGCATAGTAGACAACAAAGTGAATAGTTGGCACCTGTGCCCACCATAGTGCCTTAGTATGACTCTGGTGGTGTCATAGGATGAGGCTGGTGGGACCTCTTGCCCTTAGGCACACTTTTGAGTGCTCCACATGTCATGTTCTCCTGACCATCCCCAGTGCCTGTGGACTTCCCTTTCTGTCTCTTTGTGTTGAACTGGGGTGGGCAAATGACTCTTGGTGACTTTTTCTAGATTTCCCTATTAGGTCTTGGATTGGTGCATTTTTTAGATCTGTTTGAAGGAGTTTGTGAAGGAGAGCCCACCAAACTGTTTCTTTTACTCTGCCATCTTGACTTTCTTAATTCTCTAATCTTAAATCTCTCCCTGTTTTCAGGTTGCATCTCTAATATCTACAAGCATACTCATATCTCCCTCATTTTCAAAAACCCTTCACTTGATTCATCTATCCCTGCTAGTTATCAACCCATATATTTCTTCCTTTTTCATGGCTAATTCCCTTGAAAAGACTTTCTATAATTGGTGCCTCCACTTCCTTTCCTCTCACTGTCTTAAGTTTTTTCAGTCTGGCTTCCAATCTTATCATTAAGTAGAAATATTTCTTCAGAGTTACCAATAATCTCTACTGATCCTTTCTCATTCCTCATCCTTTTTTGACTTCTCTGCAATCTATGACACTGCTGATAATACTCCTCTTCTTGATACTCTCCTCTGTAGGTTTTCATGATTTTCACCTTTTCTGTTTCTTGTACGGTTTGACAGTTTCTTCTCAGTCACTTTTGTTGACTCTTCCTTCTTGTTGCTCCTCCTAACTGTAGAAGTCCCCCAAGGTTCTATCCTGGGCCCTCTTTTCTTCTCCCTTCATACTAATTTGTTTAGTAATCGCATCAGATTGCATGGATTTCATAATCATACCAATGTAGGTACTTCTTAATTCTACTTATCTAGCCCTAAGTTCTCTGCTGACCTCTAGTCAATGTTTCATCAACTACTTATTAGACATATGAGATAAAATATGTGAATAGATGATTTTCAAAAGAAGATATGAACTATCAGCAATGTGCTCAAAATCATTAATACAAAGAAGTTCAAATGAAGCAAATTGAAGTCATTGTCTTATAGCTATCAAGTAGATTGAGAACCTAGAAAAATCTCATCTAATTCATTACTGGTAGAGTTAAGATTTGTTTTCTCTGTTTGGAAAAGGGAGAAGGGATTTAATTCACCTTGTCTCCAAAAGCTCAGTTTATATAGTCACAGACAGACATGAAGTGATGATGTGTTAACATAGTTTTAATACATAGTGGTTAATTTATGAAGTGTTAGTACCTCTCTTTAATAGAATCAGAAGGTATAACTCAGATAACTGGACTGAAAATTGGCCACGTTCCTAAGAGTTTTAAATAGCTTGAGTCTTGGAAATAGTTTTGGCAGGAGCTAGCCATAAAAAAGAGCTCAGTCCTTGAAAGGGAATTGCTTTGGGGGAGAGGATTTCTTTCTTCTCCCCACTCCATTGGCCATGGCATCTAGCCATGGAACTACTTGTTTAGAAGAAGACCCTTTATTTAATAAATTGAGAATTTGTCTTTTTGGGAAAGTCCAAACAAGAGCTAGCAGTAATGTAGAGACAGAAACTGGAAGTAGAGAGGTGAAGGATGAAAGTATCATAGGTAGCAGAGACAAGAGCTAGCTATAGACTCAAAGGAAAACTCAGTCTGTCAATCAAGAATTGTGAATTTTGGAAGAACTCCATAAGGAGAGAAAGGAAACTGAATCCTTAAACAATGGAGTGAGGTACCTGTTCGTACATTTTCTACATGTATGCACCTTCCTATACTTTATTTTTTTACATTTTTTTTAGGTTTTTGCAAGACAAATGGAATTAGGTAGCTTGCCCAAGGCCACACAGCTAGGAAATTATTAAGTGTCTGAGGCTGAATTTGAACTCGGTACTTCTGACTCCAGGGCCAGTGCTCTATCACTGTACCACCTAGCTGCCCCACCTTCCTATACACTTGTGAGTACTCTTCTTTGTGTAGTTACAAAGTAATTTTTGATTCCAAGTTACTTCCACTAAGTTTATTATACTAGGCTATATCTAGATAAAATTATTCATAGTGGAACTATTAAAAATAGCAGAAGATAAGAAGCAATCCATGTTCAATGATTGGAGAATGACTAAATAAAGTGTGCCATATGAATATAATGGAATTTTGTTGGATGATAAGAAATAATGAAAACTGAAGGTGACTAGGAAAGAGGAGAAGATATATAAAACAATGAGAATGAACAAAGATGATCCAGATGAAAAATATACTTATAGACTCCAATACTCCACTGAATCTATGATCACATTAATATGGATATTGTCTCCAATGATGTCCACATCCATTATCTGTATACTTGTTGAACTATAAGGAACTTGAGGGAAGGCACTGTTTCTTTATTGTCTTGGTGTCCCTTTATATCTGCTATATGATAAACACTAAGTATCTGTTGAATAAATGAATGAATGAATGAAAAAGTTAATGAAGTTTTTCCATATATCTTCCAGACGGACTCCATCAATTGTATTGCAATATTCTTTTGTGAGATAATAATTCTCTCTCTCTCTCTCTCGTTTTTTTTTTTTGGCAAGGCAATGGGGTTAAGTGACTTGCCCAAGATCACACAGACTGGATTTGAACTCAGGTCCTCTCCACTCCAGGGTCAGTGCTCTATTCACTGCACCACCTAGCTGCCCCTGCTATCTCTCTCTCTCTTGTTTTCACAGCACACTGACTAAAACTAAAACTGACTAAAATGTGAGTAAGCATCTCTTTTTTCCTGTCCCTTCATTTTATACCTTTTCTATACAAAAAGCCTGGGCATATCTAGATTCAATCCCATGAATGTAGAGGTGGGAAGAAGAATCATAGCTGTGAAAATGGAAAAAGGGAACTCATATGACACTTTCTGGGTGGAGATGTACCTAGGAGAATCAACTAATTTTAAAAATGATAAATGCAAGGCATAGAGTTAGCTGCTGGAGACACAAAGACAAAAATGAAACAGTTCTTACCTTCAAGGAGCATGGACTAGTGCGCAGGTAAATAGGGAAGTGACAAAAATGACCATTATCAGCATGAACCAGCTTGCCTCCTGTTCTTCACTTTGCTTCCTATGACTTTATCACAAGTAGAGAATGCATGCAGAGCAGAGAGAGCTGAGAGCAAAGAGAGAAATGGGACTCCATGTTAGGAATTGATGCCACTTCCAGATGTCCAGCAGAGGGAGCAAGAACCACTGAAGAGACTGGAAGAAACTGCCTGACCTAATTCATGAATTATTTCTTCTGGGGGGGATCCTTACCTCAGGGGGTTTTGTAGTGAGTAGAAATTCCCTGGTGTTGAAAATCTCTGCAAACTCTCCATGGAAGTAGCTAAGATGAAGAATTATTATCCTGGACTATATCTATAAAAAAATTATTCATAGTACAACTATTACAAGTAGCAGAAGGTAAGAAACAAACCATGGCTAATGATTGGGGAATGACTAGATAAGCCATGTGAATGTGTCAGAATTTTGTTGAATGATAAGAAATATTGAAAAATGAAGATGAAATTGGTTTCGCCTTGTGATCAAGAAGGGTGGCCACTTGGTTTTTAAGGAAATGCCAATACTGGTTGTTTTGATATATTTCAATTTGATGTATTTGAATGTTATGATTTAACATCTTTACAATATTTTTTGTGATTGGTTTTAATTACAATTCAGAAGAAACAGAAAGAAGGCCAGAGTTCCTAATGGATGAATGCATGTTGATCCATGAATCTCATTGCTTAAAGTCAAACCTCAACACTAAACCTGAGATTTTCAATTTTATATAACTATCACTCTCTTTTTATGGAAAAAAAACCTTGGACCCATCGAACGCTTTTTGTAAAACAACCTATTTTCATAGCTTTTTAAAATTAAAATAAAATTAAGCATTACAATTTTTAACAATACATGAAGACATTAAAAACATAACAGATTTATAAAATCTTTCAAAATCTCAGTATTTGTAATATATACAAATATGACCACTAGGTGGTACTAACAAGTAAAACAGGCTGAGCTGTCAATCATCCCTTAAACTAAAACTACTTGTATGAGCATGTTCCAGAAATGAATTCCCCTCTCTTTGTATGAATGAAGCTTCTCTAGTAGCTCACACTTCAAGGAGATGTGGCTGTCTTTTCAAATGCAGAATACTTTAAATAATGAATGTCTCACCATTTGCCTTTTGTCAGGTATCATATTTTCACGATCATGAATTCTTGGGTTGAGTTTGTAGATGTTTTTTACTGGTGCCTCCAATTTTCCCTAAGAGCTCCAGCCCCCAGGTCTGATCTTGTAATCTTGAACAAGGGATGTTAATGTTATTTCTGGAAAAGAGATTTTCCACCCTTCTCTCTCCCTTGTTTGCAAGGCTCTGAACTCCCTTTACCAAAGCAAGACTGACTATATTGCTCTCTAAGGCTTCTGAGGGCTCTTTGAGGGGACAATATAGTCAGACTTGCTTTGGAAAAGGGGTAGCTTTTCTCTAGTGCTTTTAGTTTGAGCACCCATTCTAGGGTATTCCCTTGTAGTTAGATACTAGTAATTACATTTCCACTTAACCAATTAATGGCAATAAGATTAAAAAAAGAATATTTATTGTGCAGATATAGCAAGCCAAGAATTACAAATATTTCCCTCCATCATCTGAACCACCTAAGTCCCTAGGGAGGGATGACTCAAAAAAAAATTAAAGTAGTTTTTACATGGTATTGTCCTACCAAATTCACTTCCAAATATGGCCAAGCCTCTGGATACATCTTTGTCTCAACTGTTGCTGGTCTCTATTGCTCAGGTGATTTTTTAGGGTCTCTTGCTACTGAGTTCCTCCTGATTTCTGAGCAGGCTGGAGGAAAAACTGAGAATGGACTCTGGTTCCTGGACAACTGGCCCATTCTGTCTGGTTTTTTTTTTTTTTTTTTGGTGGCTGCCTGGGCTGTATCTGTTTTCCAAGCTTCTACAGAGACAAAGAACAAGGGGCTTGATTTCCCAGGTCACATGTTGGTCTCAGATGAGGAAGGCTAGAAGCTTTTTGCCTTTTGTGCCTAAACAGTAGCCAAGAGAATTTCTCTGACTGGTTAGTGCCTTTGGTTCTTCCTCACCACATGGTCAATGAAGTGGAAGTGGTTATGGCATGCTTGTGCACAAGCCCCTTCCATTTCACATTATCTTGTCTCCCTGGAAGCAGGCTCCCTGGACCCTTCCATATGGGGATTACTAACTAAGCACACTATGCTTGTCCTCCAGCCTCCTACATTAACATTAAATAAAACATGATTATAACTTATGTTAAATTGCTTGCCTCCTCAATGAGGATGAAAGGTGAGAATTTGGAACTCAAAAATTTTAAAAACGAATGTTAATGAAGGAAGATGCTGTTTGAATCTAGAAAGGAATATTTTTGTGGTATAGGAAATGATGAGTGGGTTGATTTAGAAAAACATGGAAAGACTTGTCCCTGTGAAGAAAGATGCTATCCACCTTCAGAGATGGATGATAGGAGAAAATAAGTATACTATGGTCTTACATATATGTGTATGAATATATATGTATATGATTATAGATATCTATGTAGATATATTCTTGTATATGTGTATATGTATATACACATTCATGCTTAAAGAAGACTTAAGTAGTCTTCTTCAGGATAGGGGAAAGGGAAGGGAAAAAAATAAAGCAAAAAGTCCATAGCAAAAAGCAAAAGAAAACTCACAAGGAAGCAAAGAAAAACTGGGCAACTGTATATATTTATTACATAGTTTTCTTTTTTTTTTAGGGTTTTTTTTTGCAAGGCAAACGGGGTTAAGTGGCTTGCCCAAGGCCACACAGCTAGGTAATTGTTAAGTGTCTGAGGCTGGATCTTAACTCGGGTACTCCTGACTCCAGGTTCTATCCGCTTTAGCCACCCCTTATAGTTTTCTTGAAATGGAAATTTCTTTTTCTATATTGAATCCTCTCTGATGTTCTGTTCTGTACATGGCAATTTTTCTTTTTCATTATATATGTAAGTATAAAATAATAAAATTACCAAAAAAAGAATGTGGAAAATTATTTTTGCATGTAATTGAAGGAAAAATATTAAATAAAAGCAATTAAAAATAAATGAAACATGATGCAGTTTCTAATTTATGTGTGCCAGCAGATCTTTTTTTTTTAAGAAAAGTAAGTAAATTGCTAACTGAAACTAAGAGAAATACATAAAGAAATACGTTTGTTTGGCTACTTGGATAAATGGAAAGAGATCAGTTGTCTTTGCTAAGAAGTGAAAGGGGGGGCCCTTCAGTAGGTTCTCACCTCTTTGAGATTACAAATTTCAGATTGCTCTACTTTTCTCACTGGTATCTTCTTGGAACACAGATACAATTGTGATCTTCCATAGTCCTCAGGGTTTATCTATCATTAGCTGGCCCCAATTCCATATTACATTTGTCTTGCAAGCATTATTTTCTTCATGAAGTGGCTTCCACCTTGATCCTGCTTACTTTGTGAAGAAGTAGTTGGATCAGGAGTCAGACAAATGATGGAGGGGATGAGGGAAAATAGATACATTAATGTACTGTTGGTAAGAGTGGGGATTTTGTCCAACCATTCTATAGAACAATTTGGAACTACACACACACACACACACACAGGGCTATCAAGTTGTGCATGCCCTTGGACCAACAATGTCACTACTAATCTGTATTTCAGAGATCAAAGAAAGAAGAAAAGGACCTACATTTATAAAATATTCATAGCAGCTCTTTTTGTGGTAGAAGAATTGGAAATTGAGGGAATATCCACCAACTGGGTAATGTGTCCTTGTTCCCATGCCTTTTAGCATGATGTTCTCAGCCATGTTATCAAATGCCTTCACTGAGGATGAACATGATTTCAAGGTCAGCTACCATACTGCCAATAAATTCTTCAACTTGAAAAAGTTAGCAGCCAAGACCAAACTGGAGGGATGGTTAGTGCAAGATCTTTTTTTTAAAGATTTTAATTAATTAATCAATCAATCAATTAATTAATTAATTTTATTTTGAGTTTTACAGTTTTTCCCCTAATCTTACATCCCTCTCCCACCCCCCAATCTGCCAGTCTTTACATTGTTTCCATGGTATACACTGATCCAAATTGAATGTGGTGAGAGAGAAATCACATCAAGGAAGAAACATAAAGTATAAGAGACAGCAAGATCAGACAATATCAGTTTTTTTCTAAATTAAAGGTAATCGTCCTTGGTCTTTGTTCAAACTCCACAGTTCTTTCTCTGGATACAGATGGTATTCTCCATCACAGACAGCCCCAAATTGTCCCTGATTGTTGTAATGATGGAATGAGCAAGTCCATCATGGTTGATCATCGCCCCAATGCTGCTGTTAGGGTGTACAGTGTTTTTTTAGTTCTTTTCATCTCGCTCAGCATCAGTTCATGCAAATCCTTCATGCTTCCCTGAATTCCCATCCCTTCTGGTTTATAATAGAACAATAGTGTTCCATGACATACATATACCACAGTTTGCTAAGCCATTCCCCAATTGAAGGACATTTACTTAATTTCCAATTCTTTGCCACCACAAACAGGGCTTCTATGAATATTTTTGTACAAGTGATGTTTTCACCCTTTTTCATCATCTCTTCAGGGTATAGAAACGGGTAGTGGTACTTCTGGATCAAAAGGTATGTACATTTTTGTTGCTCTTTGGGCATAGTTCCAGTCTGCTCTCCAGAAAGGTTGGATGAGTTCACAGCTCCACCAACAATGTAATAGTGTCCCAAATTTCCCACAACCTTTCCAACAATGATCATTGTCCTTTCTGGTCATATTGGCCAGTCTGAGAGGTGTGAGGTGGTACAAGCTTTAATTTATATTTCTCTAGTAAGTAATGATCTAGAGCAATTTTTCATATGACTATGGATCACTTTGATCTCCTCATCTGTAAATTGCCTTTGCATATCCTTTGACCATTTGTCAATTGGGAAATGGCTTTTTTTTAAAAATTTGACTCAGTTCTCTGTATGTTTTAGAAATGAGTCCTTTGTCAGAAATACTAATTGTAAAGATTGTTTCCCAGTTTACTACATTTCTTTTAATCTTGGCTACAGTGGTTTTGTCTGTGCAAAAGCCTTTTAATGTAATCAGGTCTTCTGGCCAAGATGGCGGAGAGAAGACAGGCACAGTTCTCAAGTCTCCTGATCTTTCCCCATCTATCATATGAAACAAACCTCTTAAAAGAAATCTGACCCACAAAACCCAGAAAGAAAAGTCAGGAGAAAGAACATCTACCTCAGGATTTGTCTCCCTCAGCAGCACTGGATGAATTTCAGGCAGGTGAGTCTGGGTGCAGAGGGTAGATCAGCCCCAGTCAGCCAGATTAGCAGCTGAATTGCAGCTGAGAGTCTGAGGGCCCTAGAGCCGGACCTGCTGGATCAGCGGTGGGGCTAGATGGTGGGGCTTGAGTCAACTAGGGAGCAGGGGGGCTCTGACCCTCTGGAGCTTGCCAACAGGGCTGGGGAGAGAGTTCCGGTTCAGTATAGCTGTGGATGCACCATCCCTGGGCTCCTCCAGTCTGAGGAACTCTGAGTCCATGCCTACATTGCAGATGAGGCCTTTTCTCAGAACAAACAATTGCAGACTACTTCTGCCTCAGGCACAGGTGTGTGAGCAGAAGAACTAGCCCAGCTGACAACAGGGAGAGGGATGACCTCAGGCCAGGGCAAAGCCCACCATTGCTTGAAGGCAAAAGGATTCATTAGCTCCAACTCCTCCCTTCAAGCTAAGGGAGAAGGCCTCAATCAAGGTCACAGACACTCCAGAGAAAGCAACCAGCACCTCCTACTGGACAGCCAGAGAAATTGCACTCAGTGAGTAAAGCCTCTATTGATCCCAAGCCCCTGTGAACCAGCCCCTCCCCAACTCAAAGTCTTAGCAAAATGAAGAAGGGTCAGCGGAAAGGTGGATCCATAGAAAAATTCTTAGAAGGGAAAGACCCTAACTCAGAGAGACCTAGAACCTCTGAGGAGAATATGACCTGGTCTTCAACACAGAAAGACTTCCTTGAAGAAATAAGGAAGGCGTTAAAAAATCAACTGGAAAATTTGGGAGAGACAATTAATACCTTGCAACAAGAAAACAATTCCTTAAAAAATACAATTGGACAAATACAAAATGAGAATAAATCTCTCAGATCATCAATTGGACAAATACAAAAATGAGAATAATTCTCTCAGATCCTCAATTGGGCAAATGCAAAAAGAAAATAATTCTCTCAAAACTTCAATTAATCAAATGGAAAGCTCTTTCAAAAGTAGAATGGACCAATTGGAAAAGGAGTTGCAAAAGGTTAATGAAGAAAACTCTCTAAAAAAAAAAGAATGGAGTCTGCAGAAACTAATGACTCAATGAGACTGCAAGAGCCAGTTAAACAAAATCAAAAAAGAGAAAAAAATAGAAGAAAATGTAAAATACCTCATCAACAAAACCACTGACCTTGAGAATAGGTCGAAGAGGGGCAACCTGAAAATTATTGGATTTCTTGAAAACATTGAAGAGAAAAAAAGCCTGGACTTAATATTACAGGATCTAGTGATGGAAAACTGCCCTGATATCATGGAACCAGAGGACAAATTAGTTATTGAAAGTATACATTGATCCCCTCCAGAAAAAGATTCTAAAATGAAAACACCAAGGAATGTTGTGGCCAAATTCCAGAACTATCAGATAAAAGAGAAAATCCTGCAAGCAGCCAGAAAGAAATAATATCAAGGAGCCACAGTAAGGATTATGAAGGACCTGTCTGCATCAACATTAAGGGATTGAAGGGCCTGGAACAAGATATTTCAAAGAGCAAGGGAGCTTGGAATGCAGCCAAAGCTGAGCCTTCTCTTCCAGGGGAAAAGATGGACAGTTAACAAAATGGAAGAATTCCAAAAATTCCTGATGAAAAGACCAGAGCTAAATAGAAAATTTGGACATCAAACAGGAGGTGCAAGAGACACATGAAAAGGTAAAAAAAAAGGGGGGGTTGGTTAAAAAAAATTGCTATCCAATAAGTTGAAACTGGCTATATTCCAGCATGGGGAAAAAGATTCTCATAAATCTTGAGAACTGTAACTCTAACAGAGAGAATATACCTAGCCAGAAGTGATGGACATTCATGAACCTATCCATAAGACTGCTATCTAATGGGATGTAACTGACTTTAACCCCACTTGGGAGAAAGACTAATAACTCTCAAGAATTTTAACTCTATTAGACAGAATGTACTTAGCTAGAAGTGACAGATACTCAGAATTTTCTATGACTCAGATAGAATGATCTAAAAAACACTACTTCCTTAAAAAGGGGGACAGGAAAGAGACAGGAGGAGGGAGGGGATTGAATGGGGTAAATCTCATTACACTAAGAGGTACAAAATACCTATGGTAATAGAGGGGAAGAAGGGAGGAGATAAGAAACACCTGAATCTTCTCATTAGTCTTGGCTTATAGTCAACTTACACATACTTAGTTAACTTAAAAAAAATCAAACCTTTCAAGGATTAAAAGGGGAAAAGGGGAGGAGGGATGGAGAAAGGGAGGGGGAGTGGAGAAAAAAGGGGAACTAGCAAAAGGAAGGGAAGGGAAAAGGGAAAAAGAGAAAGGGGAAAGAAAGGGGAGGGGGTGATATAGGAGGGCAAACACACTGAAGGGGGTGGTATTCAGAAACAAAATACTGGGGAATATGAATAAGGGGGGGAAGGGGGAAAATACAAACAGAGGGAAGAAAGTATGGAGGACCATAAAGAATTAGTAATCATAACCTTCAATGTGAATGGGATGAACTCTCCCTTAAAATGTAAGCAAATAGCAGAGTGGATTAAAAAACCAGAATCCAACAATATGCTGCTTACAAGAAACTCATTTGAAGCAGAGAGATACATATAGAGTAAAGGTAAAAGGTTGGAGCAAAATATATTTTGCTTCAGTTGAAGTGAAAAAAGCAGGGGTAGCAATCCTTATCTCAGACAAAGCAGCTGCCAAAACAGATAGCATTAAAAGAGATAAGGAAGGAAACTTTATCCTCCTAAAAGATACCAAAGAAAATAGTTATTTCAATACTGAATATATATGCACCCAATGGGACAGCATCCAAATTCTTAGAGAAGAAGCTGAAAGAACTACAGGAAGACATAGACAGCAAAACTCTACTAGTGGGAGACCTCAACCTCCCACTCTCAGATCTACATAAATCAAATCATAAAATAAACAAGAAAGAAGTTAAGGAGGTAAATAGATTGTTAGAAAAACTAGATATGGTAGACTTATGTAGGAAACTGAATGGGGATAGAAAGGAATATACCTTTTTCTCTGCAGTACATAGAACTTATACAAAAATTGACCATGTACTAGGACATAAAAACCTAATGATCAACTGCAGAAAGGCAGAAATAGTGAATACATCTTTCTCAGATCACAATGCAATAAAAGTCATATGCAATACTGGGCCAAGGAGATATAGACCCAGAACCAATTGGAAACTGAATAACCTCATTTTAAAAAATGAGTGGACCAAAAAATAAATTATAGAAAGAGTTAGCCATTTTATCATAGATAATGATAATAATGAAACAACATACCAAAACCTATGGGATTCACTCAAAGCAGCTCTCAGGGGATATATTATAGCTTTAATTGCTTACATGAATAAATTGGAGAAAGAGGAAATCAATGAACTGAACATACAACTAAAAAAATTAGAGAAAGAATGAATTAAAAATCCCCAATTAAATACCAAATTAGAAATTCTAAAAATTAAAGGAGAAATTAATAAAATCGAAAGCAAAAAACCTATTGAATTAATAAATAAAGCCCAAAGTTAGTATTATGAAAAAAACCAATAAAATTGATAAACCTCTGGTCAATTTGATTAAAAAAAAGAAAGAAGAAAACCAAATTGCTAGTATCATAAATGAAAAAGATGAACTCACCATCAATGGGGAGGAAATTAAAGTAATAATCTTAAATTATTTTGCCCAACTCTATGGCAATAAATTTGCTAATCTAAGTGAAATGGATGAATATTTATAAAAATATGAGTTGCCCAGGTTAAATGAAGAGGAGATTAAATACCTAAACAACCCTATCTCAGAAAAAGAAATTCAACAAGCCATCATTGAACTCCCCAAGAAAAAATCTCCAGAGCTTGATGGATTCACAAGTGAATTCTACCAAACATTTAAGGAACAATTGGTTCCCGACCTCAGATGCTCAATAATTACCTAGCTGTGTGGCCTTGGGCCTTGCAAAAGTCTTTAAGGGGCAGCTAGGTGGTGTAGTGGATAAAGCACCGGCCTTGGAGTCAGGAGTACCTGGGTTCAAATCTGGTCTCAGACACTTAATAATTACCTGGCTGTGTGGCCTTGGGCAAGCCACTGAACCCCATTTGCCTTGCAAAAACCTAAAAAACAAAACAAACAAACAATTGGTTCCAATTCTATATAAACTCTTTGCAAAAATAGGGAAAGATGGAACTGTGCCTAACTCTTTCTATGAAACCAGTATGGTGCTGTTACCTAAACCAGGAAGAGTTAAAACAGAGAAAGAAAAATTATAGACCTAACTCCCTGATGAATATAGATGCAAAAATCTTAAATAAAATCTTAGCTAAATGATTACAATAAGTTATCACTAGGATAATACATTATGATCAAGTAGGATTTATTCCAGGAATGCAGGGTTGGTTCAATATTAGGAAAACTGTGAGTATACTCAATTATATCAACAACAAACCTATCAGAAATCATATGATCATATCAATAGATGCTGAAAAAGATTTTGACAAAATACAGCATCCATTCCTACTAAAAACACTAGAGAGTATAGGAATAAATGGACTGTTACTTAGAATAATTAGCAGTATCTATCTGAAACCATCAACAAGCATTATATTCAATGGGGAGAGGCTAGAGGCATTCCCAATAAGATCAGGGGTGAAACAAGGGTGCCCATTATCACCACTACTATTCAATATTGTCTTAGAAATGTTAGCTTCAGCAATTAGAGAAGAAAAAGAAATTGAAGGAATTAGAATTGGGAAGGAAGAGACAAAACTCTCATTCTTTGCAGATTACATGATGGTCTACCTAGAGAATCCCAAGAAATCATCCAAAAAAACTACTGGAAACAATTAGCAATTTTAGCAAAGTTGCAGGTTATATAACAAACCCTCATGAATCCTCAACTTTTCTATATATGTCTAGCAAGAAACAGCAGGAAGAGCTAGAAAGAGAAATCCCATTCAAAGTCACCTCATACAATATAAAATACCTGAGAGTCTACTTGAGAAGACAGACTCAGAAACTTTTTGAAAACAATTATAAAAACGCTTCTCACATAAATTAAATCAGATTTAAATAACTGGGCAAATATCAACTGCTCATGGATATGTAGAGCTAATATAATAAAAATGACAATTCTACCAAAACTAAACTACCTGTTTAGTTTAGTGCCCTACCAATCAAATTTCCAAAAAATTACTTTAACAGTTAGAAAAAATTGTAAGTAAATTCATATGTAGAAATAAAAAGTCAAGGATTTCCAGGAGCTTAATGAAAAAAAGTGCAAAAGAAGGTGGCTTAGCCCTACCTGATCTAAAATTATATTATAAAGCCTCAGTCACCAAAACTGTTTGGTACTGGCTAAGAAATAGAGTGGTGGACCATTGGAATAGACTAGGTGCAAAAGCAGGAGACAAGTATAATAATCTGCTGTTTGACAAACCCAAAGAGTCCAGCTATTGGGATTAAAAACTCCCTCTTTGATAAAAACTGCTGGGATAATTGGAAGTTAGTATGGAAGAAACTTAGATTAGACAAACACCTCACACCCTTTACCAAGATAAGATCCAAATGGTTACAGGACATAGACATAAAAAAACAATATTATAAGCAAATTAGAAGATCAAGGAGTGGTTTACCTGTCAGATCTATGGAAAGGGGAGCAGTTTATGACTAAGGAAGAGTTGGAGAGCATCACCAAAAACCAACTCGATGATTTTGATTACATTAAATTAAAAAGCTTTTGCACAGATAAAACCACTATAACCAAGATCAAAAGAAATATAGTAAATTGGGAAACAATCTTTACAACTAAGGATTCTGACAAAGGACTCATTTCTAAAATATACAGAGAACTGAACTGAGTCATATTTTTAAAAGAAAAAGTCATTCCCCAATTGACAAATGGTCAAAGGAAATGCAAAGGCAATTTACAGATGAGGAGATCAAAGCAATCCATAGCCATATGAAAAATTGCTCTAAATCATTAATTATTAGAGAAATGAAAATTAAAACTTCTCTGAAATACCACCTCACACCTCTCAGATAGGCCAATATGACCAGAAAGGATAATGATCATTGTTGGAAAGGTTGTGGGAAATCTGGGACACTATTACATTGTTGATGGAGCTGTGAACTCATCCAACCTTTCTGGAGAGCTATTTGGAACTACACCCAAAGGGCAACAAAAATGTGCATACCCTTTGACCCAGCAGTACCACTACTGGGTCTATACCCTGAAGAGATGAGGAAAAAGGGTAAAAACATCACTTGTACAAAAATATTCATAGCAGCCCTGTTTGTAGTGGCAAACAATTGGAAATTAAGTAAATGTTCTTCAATTGGGGAATAGCTTAGCAAACTGTGGTAATATGTATGTCACGGAACACTATTGTTCTATTAGAAACCAGGAGGGATGGGAATTCAGGGAAGCCTGGAGGGATTTGCATGAACTGATGTTGAGCGAGATGAGCAGAACCAGAAAAACACTGTATACCCTAACAGCAACCTTGAAGGACTTGCTCATTCCATCAGTGCAACAATTGGGAACAATTTTGGGTTGTCTGCAAAGGAGAGTGCCATCTGTATCCAGATAAAGAGCCATGGAGGTTGAACAAAGTTCAAGGACTATTTCCTTTAATTTAGAAAAAAAGACAGATATCATTGTCTGATCTTGTTACCTCTTAGACTTTTTGTCTTTTCCTTAAGGATATGATTTCTCTCTCATCACACTCAGTTTGGATCAATGCACAACATGGAAACAAAGTAAAGACTGACAGATTGCTTTCCATGGGGGGGGAGGGAAGTAAGACTGGGGGGAAATATGTAAAACTCAAATAATATATATATATATATATTTAGGTTTTTTTGTAAGGCAAATGCGGTTAAGTGGCTTGCCCAAGGCCACACAGCTAGGTAATTATTAGGTGTCTGAGACCAGATTTGAAAACAGGTACTCCTGACTCCAGGGCTGGTGCTTTATGTGCTGCGCCACCTAGCCGCCCCTCAAATAATATCTTTAATAAAAAAAATAAAAAAAATAAATGTAATAAAAATTGTCTAGTTTGTTTTTCGTGATGTTCTCCATCTCTTCTTTAGTCATAAATTGTTTCCCTTTCCATAGATCTCACAGGTAAACCACTCCTTGATCTTCTAGTTCGCTTATAATATTGTTTTTTATGCCTAAATCCTGTATCCATTTTGATCTTATCTTGGTATAGGGTGTGAGGTGTTGGTCTAATCCAAGTTTGGTCCATATTAACTTCCAATTTTCCCAACAGTTTTTATTGAAGAGAGAGTTTTTATCCCAATATCAAACAGCAGATTACTATAATCATTTCCTGCTATTGTACCTATTCTATTCCACTGGTCCACCACTCTATTTCTTAGCCAATACCAGATGGTTTTGATGACTGATGCTTTATAATATGGTAGGTTAGTCCTACCTTTTGTACTTTTTTTCATTGAATCCCTGGAAATTTTTGACTTTTTATTTCTCCATATGAAATTTACTTACAAGTTTTTCTAACTCATTAAAGTAATATTTTGGAATTTTGATTGGTAGGGCACTAAACAAGTAATTTAGTTTTGGTAGAATTGTCATTTTTATTATGTTAGCTCAGGCTAATGAAAAGTTGATTTTAGTTTTGGTAGAATTGTCATTTTTATTATGTTAGCTCAGGCTAATGAAAAGTTGATGTTTGCCCAGGTATTTAAATCTGATTTTATTTATGTGAGAAGTGTTTTATAATTGTTTTCAAATAGTTTCTGATTCTGTTTTGGCAAATAGACTCCCAGATATTTTATATTATCTGAGGTTACTTTGAATGGGATTTCTCTTTCTAGCTCTGCCTGCTGTATCTTGCTTATATAGAAAAGTTGAGGATTTATGAGGGGTTATTTTATATCCCGCAAATTTGCTACAGTTGTTGATTGTTTCCAGTAGTTTTTTGGATGATTTGTTGGGAGTGCTGCACTCTATGAGGAAGGCAAACTTGAAGTAGTTCAAAGGAACCATGACATCTGTAAGTTTAGAGTCCCCACCTCAGGTGTTCGTATGAACTATTTGTTTTGTGCCTGACCTATGTTAGAACATCTGGAGCTCGTATTGATCTGATCAGTCACAGAAGGACACACTGTCATTTGTCTCAAGCATACTAATGTCATTTTGATCTTCTTTGATAATGAAGGACAAATACCAACCAATTCGTTGGGGGAGTCCCTGGGCAAAGGGTTTGTTCCTTTTTCTGTCATGGGGTACCTGAGATTGACCATTGAAATCTGAGTTTTTATGAACATATCTAGTTGGTGTGCTCTATTGAGTCAACACTGATATGAACTTGAGCATGTGCAGGCATTGTTTCTTATGAGCTCATCACATGAAAATGGGGTGTATGAAGTATTCAAGGAGGATTAGTATTTTCAGGGTGAGAATTTGCTGAACGCTTTTTAGAACTGCTCATCTACCTTTGGTGTTAGTGAATTTTCAGATTTTCAAATAATTATAAAATGGAACTCAAAACTCATTTAATTAAACTCCTACATGAAAGGGCTCACTGCTGGTTAGTTGTCCTTCACACTCAAAGAGGACTAAAATGGTGTCAGTCTGTTTGAGTCAAGATACAATATGTCTGAATGTGGTTGATCAGATCACATGAGCTCAGAAGACTCAACCACAGGATGGTCACAGATAATCCACATGTATATTTGGAGTGGTGATGTCTTGAAATTTGTGCATCTTGTGTTTCTTGAGCTACTGCAATTTTGCTTTGCTCTTAGAGCATAGTACCAATGCCATGCTGGATGGCCCTTTTTCAGTCATGCAATGTATTCTTTTTTTTATTAAAGATTTTATTTATTTTGAGTTTTACAATTTTTCCCCTAATCTTACTTCCCTCTCCCCCCCCCCCAGAAAGCAATGTGTCAGTCTTTACATTGTTTCCATGTTGTACATTGATCCAAATTGAGTGTGATGAGAGAGAAATCATATCCTAATGTATTCTTTTTTTTTTTTAGTTTTTTTGCAAGGTAATGGAGTTAAGTGGCTTGCCCAAGGCCACACAGCTAGGTAATTATTAAGTGTCTGAGGACAGATTTGAACTCAGGTACTCCTGACTCCAGGGCAGGTGCTTTATCCACTGTGCCACCTAGCCACCCCTGAGAAATCATATCCTTAAGGAAGAAACATAAAGTATAAGAGATTACAAGATCAGACAATAAGAAACTCCAGATTTCTTTCTGTGGATACAGATGGCATTCTCCATTGCAGACAGCCCCAAATTATCCCTGATTGTTGCACTGATGGAATGAGCAAGTCCATCAAGGTTGATCATCGCCCCCATGTTGCTGTTAGGGTGTGCAATGTTTTTCCTGGTTCTGCTTGTCTCAGTCAGCATCAGTTCATGCAAATCCCCCCAGGCTTCCCCGAATTCCCATCCCTCCTGGTTTCTAATAGAACAATAGTGTTCCATGACACACATATACCACAGTTTGCTAAGCCACTTCCCCAATTGAAGGACATTTACTTGATTTCCAATTCTTTGCCACCACAAACAGGGCTGCTATGAATATTTTTGTACGAGTGATGTTTTTACCCTTTTTCATCATCTCTTTAGGGTATAGACCCAGTAGTGGTATTCATGCAATCTATTCTAAAGTTCTTCAAAAAGACTTTGAGAATGTCTTTGCAACACTTCTTTTGACCTCCATGTCAGTGCTTGCCTTGTGTGAATTCACTATAAAATAGTCTTTTAGGCAAACACAAATTTGCTATTCTAACAATGTGGCCAGTTCATCAGAGTTGCACATTACAGTAAAGTTTGAATACTTGGCAGATTAGCTCAAGAAAGGACCTCAGTGAACAATCCTAGGTAGTCTTGAGAATCTTTCCAAGATAATTCAAATGGAAGCAATTTCACTTCCTTCAGTTTGATAGGTAGTCTAATACCTCTTCTAGCCCATACTTTCCTTTGGAGCCTCCCATACACTGTTAGCTGTGGCAATGCCATTGTCAATTCTCATCATCTATGTGGAAAATCTGAAAATTCACTAACACCAAAGGTACTTGAGCAGTTCTAAAAAGCGTTCAGCAAATTCTCACCCTGAAAGTACTAATCCTCCTTGAATACTCCATACACCCCATTTTCATGTGATGAGCTGATAAGAAACAATGCCTGCACATGCTCAAGTTCATATCAGTGTTGACTCAATAGAGCACACCCACTAGACATGTACTTAAAAACTCAGATTTCAATGGTCAATCTCAGGTAAGTGGTCTCCATAGTATTCAAAATTTCTTCATTTTCTGTAATTGATGATTTCATATAAAGATGATGTGGTGATGACTGATGGAGAACTTGTGTTTTCTTGGGAATAACTGTTAGGCCAAGATTAGCAAAAATGGTAGAGAAGTGATCCATATTCTGTTGCATCTCAGTCTCAGGCTGTAATGAGTACACGATTATGTGAACCAAAAAGTCATGCACCAACTCTCCCTTGCCTTTTGAAGCCTTTTCAAGTTAAATAATTTATCATCAGTGAAGTAGCTGACCTTGATGCTGTTTTCATTATCATTAAAAGCATCAGAAAACAGTCATAATAAGCAATTATCTAAGTCTCTACTTGAAGGTCTCAGGGAAATCCATACTTTCTTAAAGCAGTTCATTCTAATTTTTGGCACCTGTAATTATTAAAGTCTTGTCTTGACAGCAAGTCTAAAATGATCTCTTTGTAGTTTCTATTAATTACTTTTAGCTGCTGGGCCCATAAGGAAAAGTCTAATACATCCTATATATACTGCGTCAAAATCAAATGAAATCATATCCTGAAAGGCTGCATTTTGGCTTAGAAATCCTCATTTTCTATGTTATTTTGTATTTTTACTTATTTTTAATTAAATTTACATTTCCCAATTATATTTTGATATGGTTCAGCTGAATTCAGGAGTTTTTTGGCTTTGCTTGAAACCCATGGGTCATGAGTTTGGCACATCTGTTCTATATGACAGGCCTTAAATTGCTTAAAAACATCTATTTTATATTCTGAAATAATACATTTTATACAATACATAATAATTTATTTTTCGGTCTCTTCTTACTAAGTTTTGTGGTAATATATAGAAAGACTGAAGTTTTGGGAGGTTTGTTTTATCTTGTTACTTTACTAAAGTAATTAACTGATTCAATTAATTTTAATTTTTTCAATTAATTTTTAGATGAATTTTTAAGTTTCTCCAAGGGAAAAAATCTTTCTCTTTAGTTTCTTCTATTTTGATTTATTTATTGTGACTTATTGCAATAGATAAATGCACAGGTTAACAGATTTCTAGAACTATATCAAATAGTAGTGGTGACAATGGAATCCCTACTTCATCCTTGATTTTATTGGAAAGATTTCTATTATAGATATTTCTGACTCTTGACTTTAGATATATCCTATTTACCATTATAAAGAATGGTCAGTTTTTTCTTTTTAATAAATGAATGTTGTATTTTGACACAAGATTTTTCAACCTATTTTAATATAAGCCTGTTATATTTATTATTTTAGTTATTAATATGATTTATTAGATGTATAACCTCCCTAATAATGAACTCTGCATTCTTGGTATAAATCTTGATTTATAGGGCATAAGATTAAAAGAAAAACCATATTTTTATATTTTGCTAATACTTTATTCAATATTTTTATATCAATAATTATTCAAGACAGTTTTGTTTGTTTTATCACTTTCTAATTTGAATTTTATTTTTTAGGTTTTTGCAAGGCAAATGGGGTTAAAGTGGCTTGCCCACCACACAGCTAGGTAATTATTAAGTGTTTGAGACCAGATTTGAACCCAGGTACTCCTGACTCCAGGGCTGGTGCTCTATCCACTGCGCCACCTAGCCGCCCCCTAATTTAAATATTAATACCATATTTGTTTCATAGAAGAAATTTGGTAAGATGTCTCATTTTTCTGCCAAACAATTTATGTGTTTCTTGAAATTATTCTTTGAAAAATATGATAAAATTTTCTTATAAATCTAACCAAAACTGAACATTTCCAACCCTTTGAGAGATTCTTTATGATTTAATTTCTTTTTCTGATGCTGGGATATTTAAATTCTGTATTTCTTTTACTGTTAACCTGTGCATTTTCATAAATATTCATTAATTTCTTTTATCAGTATTTTGGTAATATAATTGGACAAAATAGTTTTTAATAATTTTCTTTATAGTCCTTTCAACTATTGTAAATTCTCTCTTTTCATTCTGATAATTTGGTTTTCCTTTCTTTTTTTAAAGAATAAACTAACTAATGGTTATTATTTTTAACCTATCATATATTTTTAGAAGATTTCCTTTTTGCTCTTTCTTCTTTCTTCATCAAGAAATAGGTTAGAGAAAGAAATGAATGGAACTGATCCAAATAATCTACAGTTGAAGTATTCCAATTCTTCTTTGTCCTTCCTCTCTTTTGCCCAGTCCAGATTGGGCAAATCACTAGTTCTTACATTTACTTTCTCATTTTATAGCTTATCTTTTGTGATTAGCTCTATGAGGCTAAAGTTTGTTTTACTGTGATTAATCCCTCTCCAATTCTTCTCTTTCTTTAACATCTTCCACCCACCTTTTCTCTCTCTCCTGTCCAAACTGATTTCCTGAATTTTAATGTATTTCTACAACACATTTGCTATGTTCCTGTGAGTGTGTGTATTCAACCCTTCTTTATTTTTGGTCCAGGTAAGAGTCAGTTTTTAGAGATTTCCTCAAATCAACTTCCTTCATGTTTACATAGTCTTCTTCTAATGCACACCAAGAAGAAGCAAGTTGTTTCTCTTCTTCATTTATTACCTATATTCCTGTTCTCTTTATTTTTCTTCCCTCTTTCAAAAGCAACAAAATAGAATGAATTCACACCCAGGTCATACATTATCTTCTTTATTTCTTCTAAGACCCTTGAAGAAAGAAGGCTTCTGAAGACACATTTTCCCTCTTGTCTCCTCTGCATTTTTAAAGATTTTATTCAACGCTAGTCTTTTTCTTTAAAATCAGTATGCTCACTTTATTCTATCAAAACCAAATTTTCTCTTGACAGTATTATACTAAGCTTTTACTGATAAGTTATTGTCAATTGTAAGTCTTCTTTTGCTTTTTATATCATGTTCCAAGATTTTCCTCTCCTCTGTAATAGTTGCTATTTAGGTCTTGTGCAATTTAATTCTGGTTCTTTGGTATATGAACTCTTTCATTCTGACAACTTGGAGTATTTTTTCTTGATGACATCCCTGGATGTTTTCAATTTATTTTAGGAAATGACCAGTGAATTCTTTCTGTGTTCACTTTGCCTTCTGGTTTAATAGGTATGAACAGGTTTGTTTTTTCTCATGATTTATTCATATATGGGATACAAATGTTTTGGTTTGTCATGGTTTTATATGGTCAGTGATTTTTAAATTATCTTCTCTTAAACTGTTTCCAGGTCATTTGTTGTACCCAGTTATAGTGAAACTATATCTGGTAAATACACATGTTATTTGTCATTCTTTTGACATTGAATATTTTTTTTGTTATTTCACTAAATCACTGAGTTTTGTTTACCTCTTCTCTTTTTCAGTGAATCAGCTATTTGGATCACCTTTTTCACTTTCTGTCTCTTTTTTCCATTTTTCTCTTAACAATCTAATTTTATTTATAGATATCGAACTTCATTTCTTTCATCTGATTACTATTTTTTCGTGTTATGGTCTGTAAAGGGGCTATTAGGTGGCACAGGGGATAGAACCTTAGGTTTGGAATTGGAAAGATTCATCTTCCTGGGTTTAAATCTGGTCTTAATCACTTACTAGCTGTGTGAGCAAGTCATTTAAGCCTATTCATCTCAGTTCCTCATCTATAAAATGAGGTGGAGAAGGAAAAGGCACAAATCACTCCAATATCTTTGCCAAGAAAACACTAAGGAGGTTCATAGAGTTGGATGTGATAACTACACAATAACAAATAATTTGCAAATGATATATTTACTGTTTTTTTGTTAGCCATATTTATTTATTTGTTTGTTTGTTTGTTTGTTTTGTTTTTACTGATGGCAAATTTACAAGCCAAGACCAAAGTGGAGGGAGTATTGGTGCATAATCTTCTGTTTGTTGATGATTGTGCATTCAATGCAGCCTCTCAAGCTGAGATACAACTATGGATTGATTCTCTGCTGCTTGTGCTCATTTTACTCTAAACAATTAATACCAAGAAAACCCAGGTGTTCCATCAGCCAGCACCACACTATCCATATGTCTATCCATCAATTACAGTAAATGGAGAAGTTTTGCGGACTGTGGACAAGTTCACTTACCGTGCACATTGACAATGAGGTTGACACTTGCATTGCCAGAACTAGCTCAGTATTTAGGAGACTCCGAAAGAAAGTATGGGAGAGAAGAAGTATTAGACTATCAAAACGAAGGTCAACAGAGCCATTTTGCTGACTTCATGGCTATATACCTGTGAAATCTGGACAGTCTACCAGCGCCATCTCAGGAAACTGAATCACTTCCATTTAATTTGTTTTAAGGTTCTGAAAATTACCTGGCAGGAGAAGATACCAGACAATGGGGTCCTTTCTCCAGCTAAACTACCTAGTATTCCAACATTACTGCAGAGAGTGCAACTATGATGGGCTGGACACATTGTTAGAATGCCAGACATATGCTTGCCTATGGAGAACTAACACGGGGTAAATGCTCACAAGGGGGACAGAAGAAGAGATACCGAGACACCTTGAAGGTCTCTCTTAAGAACTTTAGAATTGATTGTACAGCTTGGGAGACACTGACACAGGACCATCCAGCATGGCATTCCCTCATCAGTGAGGGGGCCTATGAGGAAGGCAAAATTGAAGTAGCTCAAAGGAACCGTGATATCTTTTAAGTTTAGAGTACCCATCCCTGGTGTTCACCTGGACTATTTGTGCATTCTGAGCTTATGTTTTTCTGATCAGTCACAGTAGGACACCCTACAATTTTCTCAAACATAGTAATGTCTTTTTGGTCTTCTTCGATAAGGAAGGACAAGACCCAACCAACTAGTTTTGTTTCTCCATTTTGGCTTTCATAATGGTATTAAGACCATTTTTATAACAAAGAAGAATCCAGTGAGAGTTGCATTTTGCTATTTTTGCAGTTTATGTAACATTGAAATTAATTTTTCATTGAATACTTGATAGGTTCCACTTACTTATTTATTTATTTTTTGCGAGGCCAATGGGATTAAGTGGCTTGGCCAAGGCCACACAGCTAGGTAGTTATTAAGTGTCTGAGATCAAATTTGAACTCAGGTACTCCTGAGTCCAGGGCCAGTGCTCTATCCACCGTGCCACCTAGCTGCCCCTTAGGCTCCACTTATTAATCCATCTGTGCTATTTTTTTTTCTTCTTCAGGAGTTCATTTATGATATGTTTAATACATTTTTAAGAATCTGAGATTAGGTTATTTAAATTCTCTGTTTCTTACAGTTAATCTGGTCATTTTATATTTTTGTAAATATTCAACCATTCCACTTAAGTTGTCATTTTCCTTTATATATGGTTAGACAAAATATTTTCTCATATTTTCCTTTATTTTTCCTTCATAATATATTTTATTCCAGCCCCTTATTTTAGTTCTGTGTGAATCTTGATGTTTCAGGGATTTTTTTCTTCTTGTAAACAGCATATTGTTGAATTATGCTTCCTAATTTGTTTTGCTATTCTCTTCAGTTTTATGGGTGAGTTTATTCCATTCACAGTCACAGTCATGATAATTGTGCATTTTCCTCCATTCTATTCTCTTACAATTTACCCTCTCCTTTGATTATTGAATTCCTCTTCACAAAGAGGAAGTTGAGGGGCAGCTAGGTGGCACGGTGGATAGAGTACCGGCCCTGGAGTCAGGAGTACCTGAGTTCAAATTTGGCCTCATACACTTAATAATAACCTAGCTGTGTGGCCTTGGGCAAGCCACTTAACCCCTTTTGCCTTGCAAAAATCTAAAAAACAAAACAAAACAAAAGAAACCAAAGAGGAAGTTGGTGAAAGAGGAGTGTGCATAGCACTAGTTACTTGATGCAACCTACTTCTGCTCTCCCTCCTTTCTTCCCTTTGTCCAGATACAGATTACAGATTCTCCTTTACATTCCATTCTTCAAAATTAGGATTTGTTTTGCTTATAACTAATCCCTCCATGGAGGGAGGAAACTGAGAGAGCTATCTCACTCCATTTCTTCCACCCCTAATAAATCTTTTATTCATGCTTTTTAAAAATTCTATATTTTTGAATGCTTTTGTGAATTATTATTTATTTGTTTTTTAATATTACTATAATTGCTTTATTCATACACTAGACTTTGATTCAGGAAGATCTGCTATTCCACTCAGGCATTTTGTGCTCACTCTTTGTACCCCATGTCCTAAATGCTTTCCCTCTCATTCTTTGACTCTTAGCAGCCCAAAATTCTGCTGAAATTCCATCACCTCCAGGAGATTTTCCCTAACTCCTCCCATTTGTTTTATTTTCTGTCTACTCCATAGTCATTTTGTGTTGATTTACATATGTTATCTCTCCCACAGGAATATAAGCTCCTCAGAGTTCAATACACAACCTAACATATAACAAGTGCCTAATAAATTCTTTTTAACTAATTGATTGCAGTTACATAGATTAAAACTAAGACAAATAACTAACAGTTATCAGAAGATTTAAGCTTAATGAAGAAAGCATTTCTAACAATTAGACTTTTTCAAGAATTAAATGAACTTCCTCACAAAATTAGAATATTCTTTTCTCTAGAAGCATTCAAGGATACCAAACACCAAAAACATGCAGTGGCTAACCTATAAAGTTATATCTAACTCTATGGTTCATAATTATATGATTCTGTCACCTGAAGAGCCTTTTTTTTTTTAAGGCAGTGGGGTTAAGTGGCTTGTGCAAGGTTACACAGCTAGGCAATTATTAAGTATCTGAGGCTGAATTTGAACTCAGGTCTTCCTGACTCCAGGGCTGGAGCTCTATCCACTGTGCCACCTAGCTGCTCCCTAAAGATCCTTTCTTAAAAGTAGATTTGGCCTGGGCATTGAGGAGAGGAGAGAGAGAGAGAGAGAGAGCATGAATACTTGAAAATACTGGGAAAAGTGACATCTAGGTGACTCAGTGGATAGAGCACTAGCCTTGGAGTCAGGAGGACCTGAGTTCAAATCCATATTCAGTCACTTGATACTTACTACCTGTGTGCTTTTGGACAAGTCACTTAACCCCATTGCCTTGCAAAAACAAAGACAAAAACAAAACAAAAAATAAAAAAAAAAAGAAAATAGTAGGGAAAGTCAGAGGGACTTCTCCAAGAGCAACAAGAAGACAAAGAGAAGCTTGATCTAACATATTATCTATTTGATAATTATGTCTTAGGTCAAATCTAATGCCAAATTGAATTTTGGGCAAGGTTCATGTCTTTATTCTCTTAGAATTATAGAATTATAGAATTTAGTCCTAAAAAGGACTCAAGAGGCTACTCCCTTACTTTACTTTGTAGAAAGGGAAATTGAACTCCAGAACAGTATATGAATCTAGGAAGGACCATGCATAGGTCATACAAAAAAAGGGCTAGTTTATTTTTTAAAGTTAGTCAACCAACAAACATTCATTAAATTTTTATTATGTCTTCCATTTCTGATGTTTGTACTTTGTTCTTGGAGAAGACCATGACATCAGGGAGGTGAAGGCAGGACAAGCAAGTGAATTTGAATTTGAATGATGGGGTGTGGGGGGGGAGGCAGGGTGCTGTGCTAAGTCACCAGTCTCACTTTCTCCTCTAGAGCCATCTGGGTCCAGTGGTGAGATATGGATCAGGACGACTGGAGATGGCTCTGGATGGGAGGCAGCCAGGGTTGATGACTTGCCCTGCTAGTAAGTATTAGGTGATTGAGATCACATTTGAACCCCTGACTCCAGAGCTGGTGCTCTATCCACAGTGGTACCACCACTGCAAAAAACACCAAGTATACAAAAAAAGTAAAAAAAAAAAAAGTTCCTTCATTTACTCTTATTTCTTTGTTGAGTTGAATATATTTCTTTGTTTTGTGTTGGTTTTTGCAAGGCAATGGGGTTAAGTGACTTGTTTAATGTCATACAGCTAGGTAATTTTTTTTTTAAATGTCTGAGGCCAGATTTGAACTTAGGTCCTCCTAACTCCAGGGCTGGTGCTCTATCCACTGCACCACTTAGCTGCCCCAAGTTGAATATATTTCTACAACATACTCTTTGTATGTATTTATTTTGCCATTCTTTGACTGGTTCAAAAGAGAGATTATAATGATATCCAGGATCTTTCCTTTTTCCTTTTTATTTATATAGTTCTGGGCACCCAGTTTATATGAAATAGCAAATTTCCTTCTTTCTTTTCCAGATATTTTCCCCTCCTTTTTGTTTGTTCTTTTAAGATTATTAAAATATAGTCAAATTCATTTTAGAATCTTTGTATTATTTAACTTTTTTATGACTTTTAAAGACATTAAAGTTCTTATGACCAAGTTGTATGTTAACCTGAGGTAGATGTTGTCAAGTGGTTCTCTTACTCTGGATTTGTCTCATGGTTGTCTCTGACTCTGGTTCCTTATTGTGGGTATTTTCATTTATTTATTTATTTATTTTTGGCTAACTTTCATTAGGTCTTAAATTTTACATTGAAACTTTGCCTTAGGCCTAGGTTCTGTGCTCCTCTAGAAGGAATATTGAAATTTTTTTGGTCTTGATTGGCATTTTCTGGGCTTTGCTGATGCTTTTTAATGAGTATCAAGAGGTATTTTTTTCCCCCAAAGATCTATCTCAGGACAATTCTGGTTAGGAAACTGAAAACTTTAAATTTACTCTTAGTAGTTTTATCTAGGACAAAGCTTGATTGCTGACCTACTGATTTGAACTTTTCATGCTTCTAACCCATCTATAGACTTGTCTCGGGTTGGAGCTCTAATAGACTGCTTCTGGATCCAGTTCTTGTCTGGAAGACCCAGTGGGTTCAGAGGGATAAAAATGCAGGTACCCTTGGTCTGAGTTTCTTGCCCTTGTTACTCAGCTGTTAGGCCTAACCTTGGTCTATGGGCTGAATCCACAATTCTGATTTAGGGCTAGAGCAACACAGACATTGATCACTTTTATTCCTTCTCCTTGCTAGGACATAGCTTCAGACTCAGTTCATGGTAGACTCAGTTCATGGTAGATGGTGAATGCCACTCATATTTTCCCTTGATCCATAGTTGCAAGCCTCCATGAGATTTAGTTCAGGAATCAGAGAAACACAGTTGCAAGCTGGCTTTTGTTTCTGCTCTTATCAGGGCACACGGCTTCAGTACAATCCACTCGTGCTAATTTGGAACCCTATTTCTTGCCTTCGTACATAGTTCCACAAGCTTCCACCAAGTTCCCGTGCTGGAATTCTATACATGACCCTTGTTGGATGCATTCCCAAATATCTCTATTTCTAGATATATATGATGATTAAGGCTGAGAAAAATTCCTTATTCTGGTTTCACCTTGGATTCCTTAATCATTACTTGGTTTGGAATTCTTTTATCTTTTTTGGAATAGTTGTGGAAGATAGCTAGGTTTTACTGCGTCCTTCTACTCTGCCATCTTTATCAATCTCATTTTTTCTCCTTTAAATTTTTTTCTTCCTAAGATTTATTAAAAAAAAATCTTTGGGGGGCAGTTAGGGGGCATAGTAGATAGAACACCAACCCTGGAGTCGCGAGGACCTGAGTTCAAATCCAACCTCAGACACAATAATTCCCTAGCTGTGTGGCCTTGGGCAAGCCACTTAACCCCATTGTCTTAAATAAATAAAATTTGAAAAAAATAGGAATGAAAAAAATCTTTATTTTTTTATCTCTTATTGTCTTTGCTCAGCCTTTTGAAAAACAAAAACAAAAACTCTCTGAAGATCTTTTTTTTTAGTTGTGTAATTATTTTCATTTGGATTTACCTCTTTGACTTCTCTTAATTCAGTGCTACTTGTGTTTGTTATTTTCTTCTGTTTGCTCATGTTTGGAGCCTCAGTCTTGATTCGGGGTTTTGTGTTTGGGTCATTCTGAAACCTTGGAAGGATTGGGTAGGACTTGTTTGACCCTGTCTCCTTTGTAGTTTGGATGCTATAGTTGCTGCCAGTCTAGATGATATGGCTATTAGGGACCCCACTGTCTCAATCCCTGTTCTCTCTCGACCCTAGTCTCCCACCACTATGGCTTTAGACTTATGCTAATTCTTTCTCTGCATTATTTCTTTTTTTCTTTTTTTTCTTTTTACAAGGCAGTGGGGTTAAGTGACTTGCCCCAGGTCACATAACTAGGTAATTATTAAGTGCCTGAGGTCGCATTTGAATTCAGGTCCTCCTGACTCCAGCACCAGTGCTCTATCCACTGTGCCACCTAGCTGCCCCCCTTCTCTGCATTATTTCTTAATCAGAAGTTGGTTTTGTCCTCTGTTGAGTATTCTCTAAAAATTCTGAATGGTATGTTGGAAATTGTTTAGGCCTTTTACCCAGACCTCTGCAACACTGATACTGAGGCTGTCAGATTGGTCCTGCCTCTTTATGGTTTCCAACATGATTGCATTGCCTGAGCCTTGGACACATAATGGGGTATTTTTATCTTCCATTTGTGTTCTGATAAAACAGGGTTGGCATCTGGTTTCTAGAATCTGATCACTGGATCTAGTACTGGTTTACAGCAATCCCTAAATGGCTGATAAGTCTACTGAAGGGAGCTTGTGTTTGCTCCACTTCCTTCTCCACCTCTGCTAGGTTTTAGTCAGTTTGCTGGGAATTTCTTGTTTTCCCAGTGTGCTCTTTCCTGTCTTCTCGCCCTGTTCTTGTTTACCTTAGCACTGACTTAGCTAATTTGATCTTTCAACCTCTTCTGTCCATTTTTGGGCAATTGTGGGCTGGATGGAAACTTAATTTTTGTTTCCTTTTAGCTTCCTTTAGCATTGGTCTTTCTGGAGTCATATTCAGATATTTGCTGGTGGCAGAACTATCTCTATAAATGTTCACAACACTATCTTAACCAGAAAGAAATCATGAGTATAAAAACTTCAAAGTGATACCTGAGCATCTTGAATTTGGTATTCAATCTGTCATTTTAAGGATTTGCTGTTTGTTTTTTCAATTTATTGGGAAATTTTTCTATATGGTCTTCTGAACTATAGTAATATTTTTGTCATCATAGAATCTAAAATCTTGTTCTAGACATGTAATGAATTTCCTGTGCTCATTTTTTTCTTAGTATTTTTTTGTTTTGGTGAGGCAATGTGGTTAAATGACTATCCCAAGGTCATACAGCTAGTCTCAAATGTCTGAGGCTGGATTTGACCTCAGGTCCACCTGATTTCATGGCCAATGTTCTATCCACTGCTCCATTTAGCTACCCCCTTGTCATTTTGTTTCCAACAATTTGTTCTTTGATTAAATAATGACTTCTTATTACAATTACTTTATATTTCCCATTGATCACAGATTATCGAGTTTCATTATCTTCTAAGGCTAAAACTTTAGTTACATTCAGTTCCATATTTCATCTCTTGATATTTCTGCTAATTTTCTTCATTCCTTTTACATATTCCTTATTCATGTCCTGTGTAATTTGTTTTTTATTTCAGGTAATTCCATTGGTATTGAAGGAATACTTTTTCTTCTGGCCTTTTTTTGCAACTGCTTTCCATTATATTGGAACTTCTAAAAATCATTTTTTTTTAGAAGGCAATTAAGTGATTTGCTCAAGGTCACACATCTAAATGAGTATTAAGAGTCTGAGGTCAGATTTAAATTCAGGTCCTCCTGACTCAGTGCTCTATCTACCATGTCACCAAAGTCCCTAAGTATTTTTATTTCTAAACATTTTGAATGTTCTTTATTCTTTTTTTTAACTCCCCTTTCCTCATGTTTTTTTTAATGTGTAAATACTGTGATTTTAAGCCCTCCTTCAACCTCTTGTTCTAACTTCCCAGAAACCTAAAAGCTCTTATTTTAAAAACTATAGTAAATTTAGTAGAATGCATTTTGAAGAATTTACCTTAGTCCCTTAGAAAACTGGCACATATTTACCCATCCTGAGGCACCTTGCTTAAAGCTTTTTTTTTTTTTAAGTCTAACACTTTTTGTTTTGAAAAATCATCTAAATAATTCCTCATAGATTCTTTCACTTCACAGATTATACTTGGGATGTACTACTCTAGAAAACAACTTCATATCAAATTCTTCAACAAGGGGGGACAGCACTGATTGGCTGGTTCTAGTCCTTCATTATCAAAGAAGACCAAAACGACATCACTATGTTTGAGACAAATTACAATGTATCTGACTGTGGCTGATGAGACCAATATGAGATTGGAATGCTTTACCATAAGTTGGGCACCAATAGTCCATGTGAATATCTGTGATGGATAAACTCATGTCACATTTCCTCTGAGCTGCACTGAACAATGGAAAGAACAATAGATTTGGAGTTAGAGGATCTAGGTCTGAAACTTGGCTCTGCCAACTCAGATCTCTGACCTTCTTGGGTCTTAAGTCTTGTCGCATGCAAAACTGCACCTGACTTCTAAGGTCCTTTCCAACTCTAAAGTCAAGATCCTAAGTATTTATTCTTTTTTTCTGCCCAAGACTACACTGGAAAGACTGTGGAGGGAACAAATGATAAAGGAGTTCTAAGTCTATTTGAATAAATGTGACATTTAGAAGTATGGAAAGCGAATAAAAAATACAAGATCATGTGTGTTCAACTGGTGAGTAGAAAATTCAGAAGGAAGAAACAAGTATTTATATAGAGCCTACTATGTTCCAGGTAGTATGTTAAGTACTTTATAAATATTATCATTTGATCCTTATAATGACCTTGGGAGATATCTCCATTTTACAGATAAAAAACTGAAACAGAGGGTAAGTGATTTGTCCAAAGTCGAGTATCTAGACAAGCTAGTATCACAGTTCCAGGGCTCTATGGACTAGGGAGATGCAGCTTCCTAGAGAAGTTTGAACTTTAGCTGAACCCTGAAGGAAGAGGTCATTTAATATTAAAGGAATGGCCTGAGTAAAGGAGCGAGTATAAGAAAGGATATGACATATGAGAAGCACAGGCTCTGGTTGGCTACTAGGATACTAGGTGGAGAAAGAGGAAGAGACTGTCCAGATTGTCCAGGCAAAGGAATCTGGATCTTCTTCTCCAGCCCAGAGCTACCACAATAGCTTAATTTAAGCACATTAAAAAAACAATCCACTTAACCTGTCAAAGCATTTATCGACATTTTGAACCAAGACTCTTTGAAGTTCCAATCACCTAATGACTTTCAATTTGCTGAACAAGGCCATCTTTCTCTTCAGGGCCAATGACCAAGGGTGTAGCCCAGTTAAAGAGGAGAGTATAAATCATTTACCAGCTCCAAGTTTACCTTTTGATCCTGCCCAGTCCCTGGACAGCTCAGTCTATTTTTCACTGAGTTTGCAAAGAAAACAGGGGATACCTTCAACCTTCTTCTACCTGATCAGGAGAAGAGTGAAGATAAGATCCAGCAGGGGCAGTAGAAGAGGTAAAAAAAAGCAATAGCCTTGAAACCCAGATTTGGTACTGGTCCAGAGAGCCATCTGGAGTCTATTTCATCTGTAAAAAGATGCTTAAAAGATTTTTGTCTCTTCAATGTTGAAAGGGTCATTCCCATTTGTGACTTTCTGGACATGAGATGGGGAACTGCAGCTTTGGCTGGTCTTGCTTACATTAAGAATAATCTGCTAGGAAGGGTAGTTGTCCCCTCCACAGCAAAGGTTTGGTTCCCCCCCCCCCCCCGAACTCTATATTATGAGAGTGGAACACAGTGTGGAACCCTGAAAGAAACAAAACTCTTCTTCCTTTGACTGCTTGATTTGCTAGCCAGTGACACACTAAAATATCAGAGATCACATGCTATTGCCTGGCATTCTACCTGGATGCCCAGGCTGTAGCTGCCACCATTGTTCAGTTGTGCCCCCTACCTCCAAAGCACAGACACATAAACCAAATGGGTACAGAATGGCAGGCTTCTGTGGTAAAAGGCAAGGCTCAGGAGGGAGAACCATAACTGAGATACAATTAAACCAAACCCACCAACCCAAACTTTGACCACTCAGTTGCTTTTATGACTGTTCATGGAAACCTGTGCTCTAGAAATCAAAACAAGGGACCAGAATCATAATTATTGAATCAGTTAATAAACATTCATTGAAATATTGATACATATTCAGAGAAGCAGCTCTCAGGGTAATGGAATGATTACTTGACTTCAGAGTAAAGTCCCTACCATTTAGTAGCCATGTGATGGTGGGCAAGTCATCTGACTTTTCTGGACCTCAGTTTGCTCACCAGAAAACAGATATCCATTCTATTTGATTTCTAGGGGTATTACTCAAATGAGGTAAACAAAAATTGTTAAAAATCTGTTACGAGACTGTTCTTAAAAGGAGACAACGGGAAATAAAGTCCATTAACTTTAAAATGAGCTTTAATTTCTTTTCCTTAAGTGCATTTATCAATGTAAACAGAGCATGTTAGAGATTCCAGTGAATAGCAGGATACTGTTGATATGTTTGTTTTAATTCAGAAACTATGGAACTATGCCAATGACTTGATTGAGACAGCAGCTTCTAAACAACTTAGTTGTTGACGTTACCTCCAACCTAGTAAAACTACTTTCAATTGTACAGGCTCTAAGCTGAAAGCCACTAGCTGTCAAAGAGAACCTAATAATGATAATTAAAAAACAAAACAAAAACCCCCAACCCCAAACTGTTTTACTGTTAGTATTTCACATTGGAATGTTTTGTGTGTCACTGCCACACATGGGGGCGGGAATGGGGCCTGTGGAGAGGACTTTTGTCTTCCTGCCACGGCCATTTGGAATAGCACAGACTCCCCAAATGTCTGTACCTGCTCTTGGAAACTGAAGATTGAATCACTTCATGGCACTAAGAATTTAAAAAATAAATCTCTGCTAAAAAGGACATTCCATTTGGAGATAAGGGTGACCTGCTGCCTAGCATGGGGCTATTTGTGTTTGTATACATGAGGAAGCGCGCACGGTTTGGCCACCTGATGTCCCCAACTGGAGGAACATTGGCCATTCTGGTTTTTAAAAGTCAGAAAGGCAACCCCTTCCCCCCAAATCATAGGCAAAGAAGGAAATGGGTAGAGGTCCCTGGGGTGATCCTTGTCATGTGAGGATCACCATCAGGAGCTACTTTAACCACAGCTGGAAAGGCATTATTTTAGAAGACAGTGAAAGGTCAGAGATCACAGATGCCGCTGAGGGGCCTGCAGATAATAAGAAACTTGAATGGATTATGGACAAGAGACGGAAACCCAGGCACCAAAGAGGAGAAAAATCAGTATTTCCCCCTTGAAACACTCTCCAAAGAATTCAATAAATTCATGCTTCACTTTGGTTTATTTTTATAAAACATTTAAAAAATGGTTTTGATTTGGTAGATTGTCCAGAACTATGAATGTAGCCTTGTGACCGAATAGTAAAGCATAATTTGGAAAGGCCCAGGTTGAGGCTAATATATTTCCCACTCTCAATAGTCAGCTCTCTGCTGCTTAAATGAGTGACTTTTGCAGTGGGTCCTGAGACAGAAATGCTTGTGAGATAAATGCCTGAGTCCATAACTCTCTATACAGTGGGTGCATGGGGATCATGTATACAAACACCTTTAATCAGTATTGGCATGTAAGTGCCCTCATGAGGACTCTTCTGACCAGACTGGTTTTCTCGTCGGAGTTTAGACGTGTTCTAGATACAAAAAAAATAAAAAGAGACAAAACACACCAAAACACCAAACCACCCTCAGAGACTGAATCCTGTTAGAAAGGTGCTATTGTTGGTCAGTTTTCAACTGTTTCTCTTCACTGGTCATACAATGCTGGAGCCGATATGGCAAACATTACAGGAAAAATAGTAAATTCTTAACTTATTCCATCTCCAAAGTTGGAAAAATCAGACCGTTACTAAAATAAACAATTTCTCAATTTCGTTCCGGCAGCCGGGGTCCTGCAGCGGCCACAGAGCCTTGGGGCTGGCGTGTTGGAAGGTGGGAAGTCCACAGATAGAGGAAAACTCACTCGGAACGGGCACAGTCCAGTTCAGCTGAGCACAGGCTCAGGTTAAGGCAGTGTTCCTCACAGAAGAACACATCGGAAAAAGCTGCTTTTCCTTTGTTGGTCGGGGGTGATTTTGACGCCCTGGTTGTTGCCTTGTGGACTATTACCCTCCTGAAAAATAGAAAGGATTTTTCCCACAGTGAAAAAGTGTAAGTGAAGGAAAAGGTACCTGAGTCAGTATAAATGAGAACATAGCCCTATACATCCCCATAAAACAATTCACTTCTACCTCCCATTTTGGACTAGTTTAAACTCTCCCCTCCCTATGAAGTCTCCAGGGTTGTACACCAAATGGAGCCCAACAATTTGAGTAGCGGGAAGCCAAAGTGGTGAAGTGTTGAGAATAATGAACTAGGGAGAGTCCAGAGAAAAAGGATAACAGATCAGGGATGGAGAGCTGAGCTGAAATGGACCTGGGAGGCCATCTAGGCCAGTTTTTCTTATTTTATACAGATGGAAACTGAAGGCTAGCAAGGCTAAATCCCCTGGATGATTTTGGACAAGCATTTTCCTTTCTCTCTGCCTCACTTTTTTCATCTACAAAACAAAGGGTTTAGGTCAGATGATCCCTGAAGCACAGTTTGGCTTGGATATCTTCCCCACCTCTGTTATTCTGTCTTCTATGTTCTGGGTAATCAGGCCACAGCCTTGCTGGATTTTGGCATAACTGAAAACTTACTATTAAGATGATAACATAAGGCTGAAAAATTAAATGAGAACTTTTTTTTTCTCCTGAATTCTTACAGCAGTTACATATGGGATTCAAAACTGTTATTACATCCAGTTTTCTTTATTAACACAGCAAATGCTAGTCCCAGTTCAACTTTCCACACAGACTTGGCAAGCCCAAGGTAACTTGACAGAGAGTGAGGAAACATCTGCCATAACTAGCACTTACTTGTCCCCAGGGGGTAAATCAAGGCTCTTTCATTATTTTACTGCAAATAAATTTCCCGTGATTTGGAATGAATCATTACTCACCAATTTTTTGTCCATTTTTGCTTTGATGTCTCTTGCAAGAGTGAAAAATGCCTAGAGCAGGAAAAGAAAAGTTACTGTCCACACTAAATAAACAGGAAGTTATAAATAACATAAAATCCATTTGAAGACCTTTTGGTTCATGAGTTGAATACGAACTATGCTATTCATTGGAATGTAGCTTACATTTTTATGGCAATGTTAAGCATGTGATAGTTTAAGGTATGTGTATTTATATTTTCCAATCTATTTTTTCCCAATCTCCTCACAGGATCTCAGGTTCAAATTCTTTGGTCCAGCATTCAAGTACAATATGAGTCAAAGCTAACTCTCTAGACTTAACTCTTAAATATTTTCTAAAACGTACTTCATGCTCTGCCAAAATGGGCTCTTCATTAAGTGTGCAACATGCACCACAATCTTTTTCATCTTCACATCCCTATCACCAGAGAATGTCTTAAACAGTAAGGAATCTGCTGAATTTAGTTTTTGCATCTATAGTTTTGTCCATTGCATCCATTCTCCAACTCTGATTCTATTTTTGTTCAAATTTTATCCAGTATTCAAGAAAGGCCTAATGACATTTCGTCTCCTCCACTAAGAAGCCTTTTCCTGACTACCACAGTCCAAAAACTGTCTTTCCTTCCTTTGATCTGCCTTCAGCATGTATTTTGCACTTCTCCTTGGTGGTTTGTTACTACTATTAATTATCTAGATATCTGTCTGATTTATCCAAACAAACTGTGGACACCTTGACAGCAACAACTGAGTTATGCTTCTTTGTTTTTCCCTGGCAGTGGCAGGACCTTAGAAGTACTAGGTTCCTAGTGAATATTTGCTGACAGATTATCTCTACACCCTTAATACCACTGTCTAAGCTCAGTCTTCTACCTAAAGAACTGACTTTAGGAAACACTGAATTTCTCAGGACTCTCAGAATGGAAGGACATTTAAAACTATGTTGTAAATTGCTTGGTCTATTGGGAAGCAGTTCAATGTCATTTTGTAAACATCACAATTTTAAAGCTGTATTATTATTATTATTTAAAGGTGATAATGTTTTATATACATTATTGAATTTCATTTTGCAAACAACCCTGAATTTAGTAAGAGGTGTTATTAGTCTTATTTTAGAGATAAAGAAACTGAGGCTAAGGAAAGTTAACTGGTTTTCTCAAGGATCAGACTAGTTAAGCTAAGTTTATTCTTACTATTCTCAGATATAATGCTTTCTCTCTTAAGAGAATGTAAGCTCTTTGAGATCAGACACTGTTTCAGTTTTGACTTTGTAATCCAGACCCTAGCACATGGCAGACACTTAATATGTTTGCCAATCAAAGTGTGAGAAGGCAGAAATGAAAGACCAAATTCAGGACTTTTCTCAATATTCCCAAGTTGTCTCACAATCAAAATGTGGAGCATTCATCAAGAAAAAGGCCTATGGAAACACAGGGAAGCTCTCTACCAAATAGTGTTCACAATTAATGACTGGGCAAAGAGTTTTATATACTTATTCTGGTCCATGGAAATAGATAAGATTCATGGAGATAGGATAGAACTCACTGATTTCTCTATGGCCATGTCAATTTGATCCTTTAACTCAATTTGTTAGGAATAAGAGAATTACCGTTTAAATCTATTAACTCATATAGTAACTGCCAGTGGTAAATAAAAACATTCTCTTCTATTGATAGCACAGGAAACTGAATTTAGCCAAAACCTTAGGGGTAAGCTAAATTCCTTAATAAGCTCAGGGTCAACTTACAATACTAACAAAAAAGGGAAGAAAAAGGACAAGGAAATTGGAGGTGAGGCAACAGAAAGATGATCATAAATGAGGAGCAAGAACAGGAAAAGAGCATCACATAATCTGAATCTAATTGTGAATATACCCACTTAATAGAACCCTTCTGAAAATATGTCCCTAGAAAGGTCTGGCAGTTATTTTTAAAAGCTATGATTACAAGTGAGTTAAAAGGGCTTTAACTCTAATTTGGATATTTGGGTAAAGTAGATGTAAAGACAGATTAACATAATGTATAACCATGAAACATACTCACATTCTCTACATTGATGTTGGCCTTTGCGCTGGTCTCCATGAATTTAATTCCATAATCAAGTGCTAGCTGGAAGAAAGCCATAGAACACAAGACAAATTAGTAAGCATTAGCCTATATTTCTATTAATGCTTTAAAGTTGATAGAGCTTTTCTCTCAACTTTGTGAAGTAGGTGGTAAAGGTTATTATTAAATACTTCAATTTGAGGTATTACTGTGGTATTTAAAATATTACAGAATAAAAACCTGAAGTTCTGGGAGCTATATAACAGAGATAGGATTCAAATCCAGGTTATGTGATTCTAGGATCTGGTTGTCTCTCAACACTGAAAGAAATATCCTTCCATATTAGAAATTATATATGGTTAGTACTAAAAAACAACATATGGAGTGGAGGGGTTGCAATTTGGTACATATTTTTTTTCCCATCACTTCTGACCAAGGAAAAGGGTACAAAAAAAGAAAGGAATATTGGGGAAACAGTTAAAAAGATAGTGTCTGAGAACAGAATTTAAACTTCTGGACCACAGTTTAAGATACTGGCTAGGGTTTAGAAGACACTATGCATATTTTAGGATCACTCATTTACCACTTTGTTACATACAGACCCTTTTACTATCAGTCAATCAGATATAGTGCTATGTAACTGAGCATCATCTAAAAGACCATACCTGCTGCCCAAGAACCAGTCAAGCTAAGCAGAAAGAGGCTCACTGCCAGAAAGCTAGCCACTAGGTGATAAGTTTTTGGTCATGGTTATCAAAGGAAAAAAGAGATGGCCTTCAGTCCTTCTCATGACTCCCTTCTGATTCTGTGTAGCAATTGCAGAAGAAAAGCGAAAAAAAAAGGGAATGCTGAGAAATGTGCTAAGAACCCACAGATTTTAGATCATGTATAAAAAACTATTGGTAAATTATTTAAATGTGAGATTTTTGCCCAAAGAACAATAAGCTGACATATAAACAGAGGAGCTAGATTACATCAATATTAAAATTATCACCAAAAATGAAACCAGAAGATACAAGAAGTAGCAACATGGAAGGATGGTTCAGAGGTTCTGCTATGAGATGTAGCAAGTAAATGTATTTATAGAACTGGTTTTATTGTGAATCCAAGGGCAACAAGAACTATTTCATGTGACATTTGATTAGCTTACACTCCATTTCCTGTCTTTGTGCCTCTACACTGGCCAAACTCACGCTCAGAACATACCCCCTTCCTCATCTCAACCTCAGAGAAACAGTCACTTCAAGAAGCAGCTCAAGCATCAACACTTTCAATTGAAGCATTCCCTGATCTCAAATGCTAGTCTTTTACCTCCTTCAAATAATTTATTTCAAATTTAACTATCTTACATTTTATTTTTTTAAAACCAGACATACATACATGCACACAAATATATGCCTAGCTCCCCCAAAAGAATAAAATCTCCCCAGGCAGCAAAGATTTGTTCATTATTTTTTGTCTTTGTATCTTCACCATCTAGCAACATTGTTCAGTCATTTTCGGCTGTGTCCAACTCTTTGTGACCCCAAAGATTTGGGGTTTTCTTGGAAAAGATACTGCCATTTCCTTCTCCAGCTCAATTTAAAGATGATAAAATGGAGGCAAAGAGAGTTTGGTGACTTGTCAAGTGTCACACAGTTAGTAAATATCTAAGGCCACATTTGAACTCAGGAAGATGAATCTCCCTGACTCCAGGTCTGGCTCTCTGAGCCACTAGGATGTCCCCAACTGCCCTAAATCTAGCACATAATGGGTTTTCAAATGATACTTGACTGCTAAGTCCCTCTAAATTAAATGGTGATTAATTCACAGAATGGTGAAAAAAGGATAGATAATTTGGTCCAGGATCAAGTAATGAAAGAGACCAAAGATTTGCAGACTACATAGAAACTGCAAACCTAATCAATATGACTACTTTCTTCAAGACAATCAATAAGGAGATGCTACAGAGGGCAAGCACAAAATTACACCCTTCCTCTAGTTCACCTAACCCAAAAGAAAAGAAAAAAAGATCATCAATGAGCCCTTTGAATGTATGTATGGCCAGACCAAAACTTGTTTGAGCAAAGATTAAAATATCAAATCAGAAGAATCCCAAAACAGAAACAACCTGACTGCCTTAAACAAGTTACCAACACTGAAAAATAGGACACAATGAGGACAAGACATACTGTCCTCATTTGCTAAATAAGTTTAGCCAAGTCGAAGGAGGCTAGAAAGAGCTTTGAACATTTGATCTCCCTGTCAAGCATAGTGGTGGCAACCAAAGGCAACACTGGTTTAAAAAAATAAAAACTCTATTGTAAAATCTTATGAAAGATAGTGGAAGATTAGGAAAAAATTGTAGGAACAGTGAAGTGTTAGAGTCTAATACAAGTCTGCAGAAAACTAAGCATGAGTTAAGTATTTAAGGATGAAACTGAGAGGACAGTATCAACTGATAAAAAAATGAAAAATCTATCAACATTTCTATGATAGAACAATTATCTCTATAGGTGGAGACACCATAATTGGACCCCCTAAATGCAATCTATTCGGGAGGTGATAATTTTGAGGGATGTGATCTCAAGGCTTTGAAAGTGGAAACTTTGAGAAACCTCCCCTAACTCCCACAGGTATTATTACAAAAAAAAAAAAAAGGTCACCAAGAAGGCATTGACCCATTCATGTTTACGTTCTCATTTTTACAACAGTTTAGAAGGATAATTTATACCTGTATTGAAGTGATTCTTTATGAAAATGAGGTGAAATTTGCAATATTCTATAGCAGACTAAATCTTTATTGTCATCCAATTAATGAAAGGTAGAGAATATAGGATCCCACTGGGTTCTAATGTCTGAGAAGAAAAAAAGTTTCAATTGGAAGAATAAATTGTATCTTAAAGGCTCTCTTTAATGTTTATTAAAATCAGATTACTTGAAAGATACAACAAATAATTTTGTGTCATGACTCTTTCGGGATTCATCGGATAATTCCAATAGGAGCAAGGGTAGAAATGATCTTCATTCACATAAGGAGTGTTCTAGTCAGTGCTAACTGTCCTGTTCTTTGGCTCATTTGTACTGGAACCCCAGGAGATCTGTGGGTGAATTTTGGAGGGTTAGGTCCTGGAGAGTTTCATGGGGATGCATGGTAGATTACATGGTAGATTACACAGACCAAAGACCAATGAAGAACTGAGCAAAAAGTGGTGCAAAATATTAAAGAGTTATATAGGGACAGCTAGGTGGCACAGTGGATAGAGCACTGGCCCTGGAGTGAGGAGTACCTGAGTTCAAATCCAGCCTCAGACACTTAATAATTACCTAGCTGTGTGGCCTTGGGCAAGCCACTTAACCCCATTTGCCTTGCCAAAAAAAAGTTATATAATCTCTCCTTTATGAGTTCAAATCCAGCCTCAGACACTTAATTACTTAGCTGTGTGGCCTTGGGCAAGCCACTTAACCCCATTTGCCTTGCCAAAAAAAAGTTATATAATCTCTCCTTTATTAAGGGTCTAGACAGGGAGAACAGAGATACTAAACAGAGACACTGATAACTGCATAACAATAGGAGATTTAAGAGTATCATGGCAAATTTATGGATGATAGGTCCTGGACAAGAACTGTAAAGGATAAGGAAACTAGGATAGGCTGTGATCTATGCTTTTGGAATGAGAAGTCACAGTGATTCACTCAAGTACTAAAGATCTAGTCTACAAAGTCATTTTCTATGTTGTACTGAAAAAAGTTGTATCATTTTCCCAGATGTTAAGATGGCTGTTATTGCTCAGTCCCTGTGGACCATAGCAAGCCAATGTAGCTATCTATAGGGTTTTCCTGGCAAAGATACTAGTGTGTTTTCCATTTCCTTCCCCAGTGGATTAAGGTAATCAGACATCAAGTGACTTGCCTAGAGTCAGTCACACAGCTAGTGAGTATCTTGGATAAGATTTGAATGAAGTCTTCCTGACTCTAGATCTATGCTCTATCCACTGAGCCATCTAGCTGCCTCCAAAGCAAAGAGAGGTTAAGTGACTCTCACAGGGTCATCAATTAGTCAGTTGTCTGAGGTCACATCTGAATGCAGGTCTTCCTGACCCCAGGTTTAACACTTTTTCCATTGAGCCACCTAACTATTTTCTTTTAGGTTTGGTTAAATTACCTCTTAATTCAGCAGCAGAATGACAAATTCATTAATAGCAAACATATTCCAGATTTTACAACTGGGTAAAGCCAAAGATGATTTTTGGAGAAAAAAAGAGTAACAACTGGATTCCATTTTCTTTTTTTTCTTTTCTTTTCTCTTCCTTCCTTCCTTCCTTTCTCTCTCTCTCTCTCTCTCTCTCTCTCTCTCTCTCATTTAGGATTTTGCAAAGCAAATAGGGTTAAGTGGCTTGCCCAAGGCCACACAGCTAGGTAATGGATTCCATTGTCGTAACAAAAAAATCCAAAACCAAACCTGAGCATTTTTCTGGCCATCCATCTCTTCCTATGTCTTACCTCAGGCCAATACTTCTGCTCTGACTTCATTTCTGTAGTTCTGACCCTGCCTAACCTTGAATCCCTTGCCCTGCTGCCCTACTACTTCTTATCTCTTGTCAAACTTCAGCCCAGGATTATTTCACCATCTACCTCCTCTGATCATGCCAATAAGATACCTTATAAATTCATATAAGAGGGGTGGCTAGGTGGTGCAGTGGATAAAGCACCAGCCCTGGAGTCAGGAGTACCTGGGTTCAAATGCGGTCTCAGACACTTAATAATTACCTAGCTGTGTGGTCTTGGGCAAACCACTTAACCCCATTGCCTAGCAAAAACCTAAAAAAAAAAAAATTCATATAAGAACATCCAACTTCATTTGAGTCTTCAATGCAGCAAGATAATCCTTTACTTTTCCCTAATTGATTCCTTGGTTTGCTCTCCATAAAAACCTTCTGCATTTCTTTTTATTTTAAACTTAAAACACTGAATAAAGTGGGCACTTCTACACCAACTGTAGATGAGAATTCCATTAGAAAGTGTGAATCTCTATTAACCAGAGTATACTTTTAGATATAATATATATAGAATAAATTCAACATGTAACCTTCAAAGTTAGCCTGTTCCTTATTCCTTCTGTTCTCCACTTTTTTTGGGAGGGGGGAAGGAAGGGGAAGGAGAACTCTAGTGGTTTTTATTTTATTTTATTTAGTTTTTGTAAGGCAATGGGGTTAAGTGGCTTGCCCAAGGCTACACAATTAGGTAATTATTAAGTGTCTGAGGCCGGATTTGAGCTCAGGTCCTCCTGACTCGAGGGCTGGTGCTCTATCCACTGCGCCACCTAGCCGCCCCTCTAAATGCTTTTTAAAATCCCCCCTTCCAAGTTAAAAGAAAATCATCTTTCCCAAACTTTCTCTTCTCAACCCCAAATTATGTCCACGTCCACAGAAAGGCCCCCTTCTCTCCTAGCTGAGCATCTCCATTTACTTGTTTTGTCTTTTTTATTTTTGCAAGGCAGTGGGGTTAAATGCCTTACTTGCCAAGGTCACACAGGTAATTTTAAAGTGTCAGTCTGGATTTGAACCCAGGTTCTCCTGACTCCAGGACCTGTGCTCTATCTACTGCACTATCTAGCTGCCCCCAGCTCCATTTACTACTTTATTAAGAAATCTGCAACTATTGCCATATCTCTCCCTTTTCTGTTATCCCCACTCTGGTCTCTGACAAAGACAATGACAACAACTTTCTTCTGGGAAGGCCAATGGCTCAACAAATGCTCCTGACCCCATCCCCTCCCATTTCCTTCATTAGATTACAATTTCAATCTCCTCCTACTCTCAACCTTACAAGCTTGTATTGGAGTTTGTAATTGGTCTGATCAGTCAGTCAGACACATTGTACCCTGACCCCAATAAAGTGATATCATCTTGGTCCTCTTGGAGAACAAAGGACAAAAACTAACACTCAATATTTCCTTCCCTACTGTTTTGTCCCCCATTGCCTTCAAACATCTCCCTCATATTTTTTAAGCCTTACTCTATGTCAAATATTCTCTCTCTCTTTCCTTCCTCAGATAAAACTCAAAGAAAAAAAGCTATCAACTTTACTGTCCTCACTTCCTTTCACTTGATTCTAAACCCTCAGCAATATGAATTTTCATTTCATCACCAAACTGAAACTTCTCACTCCAAAGTTACCAATGAATTTTTCACTTGCCAAATTTGTCTTTTTTTTAAGTCATCAATTTTATTTTAACCTATCTGCTGCATTTGACACTGATACCTTCTTTTCCTCCCTCTTGAATATCATTTTCTCAAAACTTCTGGGTTTTTGTGATGAACCTCTCTTCTTGTTGTTCTTCTAACTACTCCTCAGTTTCTCTTCATGGTTCATCATCCATATTACGTCCACTAATCAGTGTCCTCAAAGCTGTCTTAAATCCCCTACTCTTTTCTCTCTATACATTCTCTTGGTTACCTGAGTAGCTCCCATGTGTTTAGTTATCATCTCTATGCAACTGTTTTACATATCTACATATCTAGTTACAATCTCTTCTCATAACTTTAATTACTGCCTACTGTTATTTCAAAGTGGATGTCGGGGCAGCTAGGTGGCGCAGTGGATAATGCACCGGCCCTGGAGTCAGGAGTACCTAGGTTCAAATCCAGTCTCAGATACTTAATAATTACCTAGCTGTGTGGCCTTGGGCAAGCCACTTAACCTCATTTGCCTTGCAAAAACCTAAAAAAACAAAACAAACAAACAAAGCCCCCCCCAAAAACAAAGTGGATGTCCTAGGGGCAGGTAGGTGGCACAGTGGATAGAGCATGAGTCCTGAAGTCAGGAGGACTTGAGTTCAAATGTGACCTCACACACTTAATAATTACCTAGCTGAGGGATCTTGGGCAAATTGCTTAACCCCATTGCCTTGCAAAAAACTAAACAAACAAACAAACAAAAAAAAACCAAAACGAAAACCAAGACAAAGTGGATATCCTGGAGACATGTCCAAATTCATATATCACACAAAGACCTCAGTGTATCTCCTCCTAAATTAACATTTCTCTCCCTACTTTCTCTATTTCTTTTTTTGGCAAGGTAAAGGGGTTAAATGACTTGCCCAAGATCACACAGCTAGGTAATTATTAAGTGTATGAGGCTGGATTTGAACTCCTGACTCCAGGGTCAGTGATCTATCTAATGCACCACCTAGCTGCCCCTTACTTTCTCTATTTCTGCTGAAGGCATCATTATTTTTCCATCTCCCAGGTTGATAACTCTGGCATTATCCTGGATTCCTCACTCTCACCATACACATCCAATCAGGTGTTAGACCTTGCTTTTTCTAATTCCGAAGCATTTCTTATAAGCTAATCTAGTCTATTCTCCAAAATGCCACTAAAGTATTTTTCCTTGAGCAGTTGTGACATGACACTCTACCTGCTATCATGAGAGCATTATCTCAACCATTTCTTTCCAACCTTAACTCATAATCCCCATGAAAGTTAGACTAATATTTCCTTTAAAAGAATTGAAACCACTTATAAGATTTGATTGACTCAGGGGACTAAAGGCTACTGCTATAATTTCTTGGTCACTTAAATACAAACCAGCCATGAAGCAGTTTCAGATGCTGTCTGATGCTTGGCTGATAAACAATCATGGACAACTAAGAGGCAGGGGAATTTTGCTCAGTTCAATCACTTCAGTGATTGACATATTCTTCTTGAATGGTTTTCACTGCTAAAGTTAAGTAAATTTCCTTTTAAGAACTGAAGAAATGTCTCATTTCATTCCAATATTAAACAAGACTACCTTGAGGCTGGCCTGAATCATGCCCTACCTAGAAACAAGGCCTAGTCCTGAATACTTTCCTAGTCAATGAATTCCGGTGGCTTTCCAGAATCAATTGAAAACTCCACTATTTAGCTTTTCAAATCCATCTGAGTTTTGCCTCACCTCACTGTCCCCTACTTCCCCAACCTTCTTTGCATTAGATAACCTAATCATCTTTGATTCTCCCTTGATAATGTATATCTCTGATGTGCCTTTGAATTTTAGTTGTTCCCCATGACTAGAAAGCATTCCCTCCTTCCCTTTTGAATCTTTCTGTTCCTTCACTATGCAGTTGAAACACTACTTTCTGCTAAAAGGTTTTCCTGATACTTGACACTGTTTTATTTATAATATTTGTATCCTTAGAACATTGTTTGGCAAATAGTGGGCATTTAATAAATAAATACCTCACTGATTATTGATTGAACAATAGATCTAACTGGTCTTCTGGGGTTGCTCTGGCCAGCTTGGCTAAGTCTTGATTACTTATGAAAAACAAGTTTAAACTGTTTTTCAGTACATAATACACATGGGACAGGAGATGGCCTCAAACACATCTGGTAGGTTCATGGAATATTTGTGGTAGGAAATGGAAAGAATCATATAGTATGTAATGCAGATAGATAACTTTCTATGGATTCAGGTTGACACAGCTAGACAAACTGTTCATAATGGAGCTTAAACACTAAAATCTTCTAAAGGATCCAAATGGTGATATTTGTAAAGATCAACAAAAAGTAAATTGGGAATTTTTGGAAATCATTTGAAAATATTATAAAAAATGTGGAAAAAGGAAATTATTTTGGCTTTTAAAGCAAGGAAAAGGTTTGCAATTTTGCTTTTCTTTACAGTTAATAACAATGAATACCATAGGGCTGGTAGTGCATAGTTGTTTTATCACTTTCACTTTCTCATTTGAAGCTTTTGGGAGGTAGGTAGGACAGGGATGAGTCACATGTAAAGTGCCAAATAAGTAGTTATTATTATTATTATTATTTTCTTCCTTGACTCCCTCTTCTTTTCCAAAGGGGGAAACCAAGGCTCAGAGAAGTGAGGAATACTTCTTATCTTGGCACAGCTAGTAATTAGGAGAGGCAGGGTTTGAATTAAAATCTGGTGCTTCTCCCACATGACCACTCTAAAGATGTGCTCCTGAACACATATATCTGCATGCATGAAAACCACCCACTTGGATAAAGCAACTATCTTGCAAGTTTGTAACTGAAGTCAATGGATCAAGACCATTTTTTAGAAAGTGGAAAAGAAAAAAACATCCTTTTAAACATATTTATAAAAGTCAACACAGTTCTACAAATGTGTCATTGTTTTAAACGTGACATAACAAAACATCATTCCTACCTTTTCCCCTCGTTCTTTGGAAACTTGTCTTCTTTCATTCACATCACATTTGTTTCCAAGGATCATCTTTTCCACATCTGCAGAGGCATGCTAAAGGAGAACAGAGCCAACAAGTTCGGGTGAACATAAATTTAGTCTTCAGAAAACTTTTTTCAGGATTAACTCTAACTCTTCATAAAGGGAGATATCATAAGCAAATCAGGAGAATGTGATGTAGTTTACCTGTCAGATCTATGGATAAAGGGAATAATCTATCACCAAACAGGAGATAGAGAGCATAATGGGATAGAAAAGATAGAAAAATTTTGATTATATTATATTAAAGAGATTTTGCACAAACAAAACAATTCAGTCAAGAATAGAAGAAAAGCAGGAAACTGGAGAAAAAAGTTTACAAGTTTATCTGTTAAAGATTTCATCTCTTGTGGAATCTTTTTTGGGGGTTTTCTGCAGGGCAGTGGGGTTAAGTGACTTGCCTAAGGTCACACAGCTAGGATATTATTAAATGTCTAATGCAGGATTTGAACTCGGGTCCTCCTGATTCCAGGGCTGGTGCTTTATCTACTGCACCACCTAGTTGCCCCTCATCTCTTAAATATATAAAATATTGAGTTAAATTTATAATTATGAGTTATTACCCAGTTGATAAATGATTAAACAATATGAACAGTTTTCAGATGAAGACATCACTTGAATCATTATTGATTTGAGAAATGTCAATTAAAACAACTCTAGGGTACTACCTCATATCTATCAGATTCACTAAAAGGAAAATGAAAAATGCTGGAGGAAATATGGGGAAATGAAGCACTAATGCTTTGGGAGTAGATCCAACCATTCTGGAGAGCAATACCGAAAGGGTCATAAAACTGTGCATATCCTTTGACCCAGAAAGACCACCACTATGACTATATCTCAAAGAGATTTAAAAAACAAAAAAAAAAGGTAAAGGACATATATCTACAAAAATATTTATAGCAGCTCTTTTCTAGTGGCAAAGAATTGGAAATTGTGGGGATGCTGAATAAGTTGTGGTATATAAGTGTAATGAAACGGAATACTATTGTGCTATAAGAAATGATGAGCAGACACATTTCAGAAAAGCCTGGACAGACTCAAACAAAACTGCTACAAAGTGAAATGAACAAAACCATTAGAATATTGCATACAGTAACAGCAATATTATAAATAAATATTAATGACTTAGCTATGCCCAGCAAAACAAAGATCCAAAATAAATCTGAAGGACCTGTGATGAAAAATGCTATCTATGGGGGGCATCTAGGTGGTGCAGTAGCTAGAGCACCAGCCCTGGAGTCAGGAGTACCTGAGTTCAAATCCAGCCTCAGACACTTAATAATGACCTAGCTGTGTGGCCTTGGGCAAGCCACTGCCTTGGGAAAAAAACCTAAAAAAAAAAAAAAAAAAGTAAAGAGAGTAGAATAACTGTATGCGTTGACCTGCACTTAGATTTCATCAGTTCTTTCTCTGGAGACAGATACAATTTTTTTTTTTAGTTATTTTTTTGCAAGGCAGTGGGGGCTAAGTGGCTTGCCCAAGGCCACACAGCTAGGTCATTATTAAGTGTCTGAGACTGGATTTGAACCCAGGTTCTCCTGACTCCAAGGCTGGTGCTTTATCTACTACGCCAGCTAGCCGCCCCTCTCTTTACTTTTCTGACTAATATGGAAATATGTTTTGTATGACTATACATGTGTCGCCTTTAGCAAACTACTCCTCAACGGGGGGGGGGGGGGAAGAGAAGGAGGGTAGGAGAGAATTTGGAACCCAAAATTGTCAAAATGAAGGTTAAAAATTATTTTTACATATAACTGGGGGAATAATATATTAAAATCACTCCTTCAACAAAAAAATTCTAACTTTTCAGAGCTCCAAAAGCGTAACTGATTGGGAAGGAACATGTACTCTTGATTCTATTTATCTGTAGACTCTAATCATGAACATGTGGTCAGATGTTTATCACTAAGTCTAATAAATAGTATGTATGAGGTAACAGACAGAATTCAATTAAAATAAATTTTACTCTTGATTTGAATAAAAAAGATGAAAAAACGAGAAAGCTACTGGGTAATATGAAGGCACCAGACCCATATGAATGAAAGACTGTTTAAACATTCTATCAATTGGAAATTTCAGTCAACTTTTCTTATCAGTACAGTGATGCTTAGGAAAAAGATCTTGAGGCACTGTAATGTTAAGATCCTAAATGTAGCTCACCAATGAGATTTGGTTTAGTTTAGGTTGAGCATATTCTCATTGTTTTGAGGGGTAATAGGGAAGGCATATATATGATTGAAATCAAGACACTTTTAGGAAGGCAGTAAATGGAGACCCAGCACTTCTGTTTGCTGCAACCACAATAGTGGCCTCCAAGTATGGCACCAACAAAGAGGAAGAGAGGGGTGCAGGAAGTAGATACTCTACCACCAAAATACTGACTCTGTAAAGCAACTTTCAACTTACAAAAAATGCTTTCACAAACATTATTCAATTTTATTCTGGGAACCTGGTGAGATTAAGGTAAAAATTATTATCCAAATTAGGAAACTGAGGTGCATTAAGAAGTTACTTGTCCAAATTCAAACTATCATTAAATGGCAAAGCTTGGATTTGAATTCAAGGGTTTTGATGCCAGGTTTAAGCTTGGTGACAAAAGGAGGGAGAATTGTGTTAGCAACTTCCAAAGGAATTCCAGAATCATAGATTTAGCAATGGCAAGGCTCTCAGAAATTATCTTAGTACAGCCTCGTTTTACAGATGATGACCTGAGGCTCAGGGAAATTAAATTATTTGTCCAATGCCACACCGTACATTTAATTCTACTCAACAAGCATTTCTTAAGCATTTGTGTGTCAGGCAGAGTGCGAGGGATGCAAGATGAGAAACAATAGCTTCTGTTCTCAAGAGTTTACAGTAACATGCACACAAATAGCAATACAAAGAATTTTAGATGAGCAATGGAGAAATCCAAAAAAGTATTCTAAGAAAATTTGGGGGAGATTATTTTCCTTGAGGTGGCAGAACTCAAAGAAAGTTTCAGGGAAGAAGCAGAAGTCGAGCTGCACCTTGAAGGAAAAGACTGGGAAGAGTAAGTAATTAGCTGGATTGGAGAATTATAAAGGGGAGTATAAGGTGAAAGAAGGATGGAGAAGTTAGAAAGTAATTAAAAAAGGATCTGAGGTGGCATAGTTTCCAGAAGTCGTTAAACAGGAAATGAAGACTGTGAGAAGTGGAATTGAGGCAGCAGAGCCTCAGCAATGAATGATGCTGAAAACTACACTAGGTGGCTGCAAAACTGGGTTACAGCCAGAACATATAAACAGATGACAGAAACTCAAGAACCTAGAAAATAGATCAAAGAACATCAAAAGGATTTGGTTAAGAGACTAAGAGAGATAGGACACAAATGTAATATTAATTGTGAAGAAAGCAAGACCAAAAGAATATATCCACTTGGGGAAGCTAGGTGGTGCAGTGGATAGAGCACTGGCCTTGGAGTCAGGAGTACCCGAGTTCAAATCTGACCTCAGACACTTAATAATTATCTAGCCATGTGGCCTTGGGCAAGCCACTTAAACCCATTGCCTTGAAAAATTAAAAAAGATATATCTATATATATCTATATATCTATGTATCTATATATTTATATATACTGGTTATAATTATATAAATAAAAGCAGTAGTAAAATCTGGAAAAAATAAACAGAAAAGTTCAGAGGGGGCCAAAGAAACACATATGATTTTGGTATTTACTTAAATAACAAACTACAAATATTGGAAGTTTATGGTCTTAGGTATATTTTTTGTTTGCATATTTATAGATGGTAGTGAAATTTAGTTTTTAAAAGGAAAGAAAAAGATGGAAAAAGCCTGCACTATAGAAACTACACTGTGGGAAATGATTAAAGATTATTTTCTGAAACTTATGGATGGCTTTAGCCTGGATATGAAGAGGGTTACAGAGTCTCCTCCAAGAACCATCCTCAAAGACAGTCCTCCAGACACTTACCTGGCAAGATTGCAAATTTTAAGAGACAAAGATAGCATTTTCCAAGCTGCCAAGAAGAAAGAAGAGAACATTTAGAGATTTGAGGATAAGAAATGACTTGGGACATGCCCTAAAGATCTTCAAGAAGAAAGGACAGGGGCCAAGAGAGGGGAGAGAGAGGAATCCAGAAAGAACAAAAGAGAAATGAGTTATTCCACCAGTATAGTGCCAAGCCAGAAGCCACAAACAGATGACCCTATTTCAAGTTCATTTTTAGAATCAGAGAATTGCAAGCTGACTTTAGAAACTATTTTAGGACTTTGAGGAAATGAAGGAAATGTTTTGTTAAAGTCTCACATCTGCAAAAATTCAATAAAAGAAATTATGGAAACCTGAAAAAAGATGAGACAAGTAAGGATAAAGATAAGGAAGCTAAATGTAAGAAAAAAATTACACAACAGTATGAAAATGTCAGAGTAGAAATGTAACAAAGATGCAGGGGTTGATGAAGTTTAGCTCAAAGCTAAATGCTAGATTTTCCCTTTATAAACCTCAAGGTTTTTCAAGTTAGCCAAAAAAAAAAAAAAAAGCAATGATCAGAAATAATATGTGTGTAAAATCACTGAAGTCAAAAACATTAGAAAAATGAGCAAAGATTGTTTTGATTTGATTTACAGGAAACATACTATAGAAACTGTAACGAGGAGAAAAAGCTCAGAATAATAAAGAGATACTGAGTAGAAATCTAACCTGGGTAAATAGACTGAATTCCCCAATTAAAATAATGATCAGGAGGTTAGCTGGATTTTGTCTTTAACTTCAATGAGTACTTATGAGTACTGGGACTAAGATTCAAGAACTGAGTTTTATTTCTGGCTCTGCCACTCATCTGCTAGGTGACTATGGTCAAATCACTATCCTTCTCAGGGTTTCTGTTTTCTTATCTGAAAATGAGAGGTTTACATTCAGTCTTTAAGGGCCCTTAGAATTACAGTAAAGGCAGGGGTGACTAACAGAGAAAGTTAACTACAAAGCAAAAACATATTCAAAGACACTATGTAACATTATACACTGAAAACCTAGTAATATTGAATCTCTGTGGCCCAGATGACAGTGCAACAAAAAAAAAAACCCAACTCAACAGTATTGAAAGGTTGTACTTGACAAAGAATTAGAGAGGAATATAATTGTAACTGGAGATTGTAATATTAGAAAATAAATTACCAAGTAGACAAAGAATTAACAAATGATTAAAGAGCTGAATAACACAATAAATAAGGTGGAGTTAACATGATGAAGAGGCAGCTAGGTGAGGAACTGGAAGGAATATTGGTATTGGAAGTTGAGAAGATCTGGGTTCAGACTGTGTAACTTGCAGTGTGACCTTGAGTAGTTACTTCATTTTCCTGCACCTTAAGGAGTTGAACTACATGCTTTCTAAGGCCTCAGTCAGCTTTAAATTCTAAGATTCTAGGGTATAAAAACATGCTTTGTAAGTGAAAAAAAAAGGGCAGAAATTCTAAATATTATATTTGCAGGCTATCCTACATTAAAAATAGAAACAACAAAACACACAATTCAAAGGTACCCAGCTACATAGAAATTTTAAAAAGTCTTTAATTCCTGGTCAAAAAAAAAAAAAAGATACCCAGAAAGGGGCAGCAGCTAGATGGTAAAGTGGAGAAATGCTGGCCCTGGAGTTTGGAGGACCTTAATTCAAATTTGATCTCAGATACTTACTAGACCTGGGCAAGTGACATAATCCCAATGATTCCAAAAAGATTAAAAAGATCAAAGATCCAAGCTAATTAACAACAAAATATTTGGAAAACAACAAATGTAAATAGGTTTATAGAATGTTGTCAAAGCAGAATTAAAAGGAAAATTTTTTGCTCTAAGAAAGAAAAAAGGGAAAACCACTTTACAAGTCAAACTAAAAAATAAAACAAAACTAGGAACCCCAATCTGCTCTTCTCTAGGGTTTAATTTTCTCATAGGGTAAAATGAAGGGGTTGGACTACCACTGACTTTAAAAAACAGCAAGGTGCAGTAGAAAAAGCATTGAATATGGAATAAGAACATTTGGGTTCAATTCTCAACTCTGACACTTGTTTTTCCACTTAACTCCTCTATGAACCTTAGTTTTCCAATTCAAAAAATGGACATCACACTTGTACTACCTACTTCAGAGTCCTCTTTAACTGGTACAGATCCAGGCAGCTCTACCAATCTAGAACTGCTATGAATAGGGGCACAGTGTTTTTGCCTTTGTATCTCCAGTGCTAAACATAGTGCCTGGGCAAGTAGTAATTGCTTCAAAAAATGCTTGTTGACTGACAAAGAAGCTCATTATCGGTTTGCCTGCAGGGTGATACATTTTTTGGCCATAACACCTCTCTAAGACCATCTACTGAGTGCAATGTGGAGACTGTGATTAGTTAGTGGAATGCTCTTATGAACAAAATCAAAAATTTTTCAAGTAATGAAATACAAATAAATATACCAATAGAATTTTGAGGGATCAGATTTATGATTTTATTAGAACCTGTTCTACAACATAGATCCTAGAGTCACATAGGACACTGGGAAGTTAAGTCTTACGCAGAGTCACACAGCCAGATTGTCTCTGAGGTGGGGTATGAATCTAGGATTTCCTGACTCTTAAAAAGTCAGCTTTCTATCCATTATGCCATGGTGTTTCTCACTGTTGGGTTACTTTCTAGAATTAGAGAGTGATTACAAAATGTGCATAGAAGAATTAAATGGACAATAATATTAGTGGGATGGCTTGGAGGAAAAATAGGGATAGGGGACTTGCAATCTAGATATTACATTGTAGTACAAAGTGGTAATTATTTTTAAAAATATATGCTATTAGATGAAAAGAAAAAAATTTGGAATGAGAACCAAAAGCATATAGAATATTATAACATCTGTAAAATCCAAGGGCAAAAATATTGGAGAAAGATTCTTCATTTAAAAAACAAATAAAATAAGAGAACAGAATGTGTCTATTGTAAAGAGGAGGAAAATTCTTAAGTCATCTAACAAACAGAAAAAATTACAGGAAACTAATTAGATGGACTTGATCATATTTATATTCAAACATTTATTAACAGCTACTATATTTTTATAGAACAAAGAGAAAGGTGTCCAGAATATGAAGAAAAGAAGCACAATTGAGAGGCAGAACAGACTTTATCATAAGTATGTCTGATAAAAATCTTGCATTCCAATTTGTAAGAGTATTTCCTCAACAGGTCAAAAGGCAGAATAAACTAGTTCTTCAAGGAATTATCCTACCTCTCCTCAATTATGAATAATCATCTGAAAATTTGTTCAAATATTCTAATAACCCAAGAAGAGAAATTTAAACAATTATAAAATATCATTTTGTCCTTACTAAGTTGTTAAAAATTGATTAAAAAAATTAAATTCAATGCTAGTGGGATTTTATAGGAAGAAGTGTGATGGAATAGTTGGAGAGTTGGACTGGGATGAAGGCCTTGGATCAAATCTCACTTGAAACAATTATTAGTTGTGTAATGATCCTGAGCAATTGCTTAAATTCTCAGCACCTCAGTTTCTTTATCTGTAAAATAGAGCTATCTATATACTAGCACTGAGCTGTGCTGAGAATACACGAAATACATAAAGCACTTTGCAAACCTGAAAGTAATATATAGCATTGGCCATTGTCACTACAGGCACATGATTCTACATTTAGAATTGCCACAGATTGTGTGGGGTTTTTTTTTTAAACAAAGATATGGAGCTTTCCACAAAATTCTTTTGGTTATTGATACTCTTGGATCTAGTAATTACTCTGACGATCAAATCTTAAGGAAGTTTTATTTACAGGAAGATATCCTGCAAAATTGTGGAATCAAATGCAACAGAAACATTATGCTAGAAGAAATGACAACAATAAAGAATCCAAAGTACCATGGGGAGGCATATACAATGCAGAGCAAAGCTGGCAGAATCAGAACAAGGGGGGAACCCTATCTAAACAATATGCACATTAAAAAAAAATTAAACTTAACAGAAGTTTATTGCTACACAATCTTTTTATTATTATTTATTTGTCAAGGATATTTGTTTTTCTTACTAAACTAAAATCTGAAAGGAAATTAAAGTTTTTTCTTCAGCTTTAACCTTTTATGTTTCTAGAAAATAAACAAATGGACATTAAAAAATAAAGTCAGCAAAATCACAAAACAACTTTAAATAAAAAATTGATTCTTTGAGAAAACAAAAGATGAATCAAATTGATGAAAAAAATGCAAATGAACAAAACCAGTAGATCATAGCAAATACAAAAATATTATGAAAATAGGAAAGCAGAATTTTTATTCTCAGTTTTAGGCAATATAACTGGTAATAAAAATAGATGACTAGGTACTTCCTTCTTACTGCCCCTCCCTCCTCCCAATCCCACTGACACTGATAAATAGAAAATAATTTAGAGGGGCAGCTAGGTAGCGTAGTGGAGAGAGCACCGGCCCTGGAGTCAGGAGGTCCTGAGTTCAAATCTATTCTCAGACACATAATAATTACCTAGCTGTGTGACCTTGGGCAAGTCACTTAACCTCACTTCCTTGCAAAAACTAAAAAAAGAAAATAATTTAGAGGATGAAATGATCTAATCCAATTCTCCCCATTTCACAGATAAGGAAACTGAAGCTCTAATAAAGGGAATAACTTGGTCAAGATCATGTAGCTAGTATGACAGATCCATAACTAGAACTCAGGTCTCCTAATTTCCAGGTTGGAACTGAGTCATCTTGATTTGCACAAGTTTCCTCTTTGCATCTTCCCCCAACTCCCGCAAAGAAGAAATACTCTCAATTCTAGATTAATGCTTTAAAGATAATCAAAAAAGTTACAAAAAATGATGCTAGGAGCTAAATCTTATTTTGATCCCCAAATCTGACAAGGAGAACAATGGAAAATGGCAGTTCAAACATACTTAATGAGCACACATGCAAAAACCTAATGTATGATGTGAGCAAACAAAACATACATTTACTTCAGGATAGCATTCCTTCTGGTCAAACTTTCTCCCAAGTGGAAAACTGTTTTAGGTTAATGATCTAAACTCCTTTGTCCTTATTTTGATCTTCTACAGCTGGCCATGTTGCCGCTGGCATTCAATTTTTGCTTTTTGATGAATGTAAAGCTAGTACTAATAAGTTATCATATTATTCAAAAAAATAGTATAATTCATACTGTTACTGTTAATATAGAATATTATATTATATATAGGTAACAGTAATTGAGAAAGTAGTCAAGAAAATTCAATGTCTAATTATGATGAGAACTTTTTTTTCAAATAGGTATTAGCTTTCTAAGTCTTTGGTCTTATAAAATGAAGAAACTGAGCTAGATGATATCTTAATCATTTTTAACATTTTGTGTTCTTGTTTAAGTCCCCTTATGGCCCTGGCATGCTACAAGAACCAATACTAAATAGAAAAGTTCTAAGTGAATTCTCCCTAAAAATCAGCAACAAGTCAGGCCCCAATTACCATCTGTAGTTAATATAGTGTGGACAGCTATAAGAGATAAATAATGGACACAAATTGAGTTAAATTTTAAAAATTATTTTTGGCAGCTGACATCAATGTACATCTAGAAAAATGGGGAAAAATAAAAAATGTCTAAGAGTCAAAAGCAGTTCAGCAAAGTTGCAGGGATAAAAAACACAAAACTCAATTCTAATACTGTATTTTAGTGACAGAGCAAGAAGATGTGATGAAAATAAATTCTACTCAGTAATAACAAAAATCATTAGGGGAGAATACAACCTAGAATACAAATTATTTTAAAAAAGAAATTATAATGCTGTAGATTTATGATTACAAGTCACTTTAGATATGTTATTTGATTTTCAGACCCATCTGATAAACTATATTAAATATTATCCCCATTTTACAGATGAGGAAAACGTAAGTCAAGAAAGGTTAAATGTCTTGCCCAAGGTGACAGTTAGTTAATAGAAAAGAAGAGTTGGGATTTTTAACTCAGATTTCCTGACTCAAAATCATATGTTCTTTCTATTTGCCCAGTCTGCTTCTCTTAAGAAAGAAAAAACAAGTTAAAAAAAACAGAAAAACTATGAAAGACTAACTGAAGAATCAGAGGAAGCTGGAAATAAAAGACAGCAGTACAATCATATGTTCTGAGCTAGAAAGTCTTTGCCTATGAGGACTAATGACAAACTATGTATCTATATGTATCTGTTGTCTAAGAATCAAACTAAAGTACATCACTAAAAAAACAGGTGATGACTTGTTGGCTCACAACAACACATGAAGCTGTCTCCTAAGGTGTGAAGGAATTGTCTTTGGCTTGAAGGAAGTACTGACATTAGGAGTATGGTTAAATATTAAATATGGAATAAAAGCTACAATTCTAATCAGGATACCCCAATTCCTTGGAAAACAGCCTTCTCTGTAAATGTGAAAAAGCCAGCTCTTCTAATCAGCTTCTCACAGCCTTACATCAAAACCTATTTCCTTTAGTTTCACTCATTTACCTGTCTAGTTTATGGTCTGACTGAAACAGACATAACGTTATGGCTCATCTACCTTGAATGAATAGACTTTTGTATTTCAACTATAAGGCAGTAGACATACTATTCCTTGTTTAGTTATAATGCATTTCAGCAAACTTTACTTGTCATGAGTTTGAAGAAATTGGGAAGGGTGGGGCAGGGGGAAGCAGTAAGAATTTTCAATTTTAAGGCTCTAATCAACAGAGATGTGACAATACTTTCCTATGACTTTATGACTGACTGAAGTCCTCTTGCTGAACTTTAGTCCTAAAACACCTCCCAGTTAGTCATCAATGATAGGAGATAGGCTGTTCCAAGCTCATTTTTGTCCAAGGGGCTTATTTTTCTGGGATACCAAGAGAACCCCCCCCCCCAATTTCTAGCTCTATTTTTTTTTAACTATTAAAATTTTATGGGGGAAAAAAAGGTATCCTGTGGCCTTGTTCTTCCCAGCCTTGCCTCTATTAGATAATGCCAGGTTATAGTTTTATAATTCTTTAAAATTTCTATTCCAAATATTAGCCTCATTGTATGAATGAAAAGAATGAGCCTATAAGAGGTAAAGTTCTGGCTGATAACAGATTTGAACCCAAATCTTACTTGACAGCTTATTTCCTCATGACCACCAGGGCTGAGATCCTAGTTTATGTAAAATCAGATAACATTGAATCATCCATTGACTCACAAACATTTAAAAATTCTCAAATAATTTAAATGGACCAACAGTTAACTACCTCTTCAATGTTCCGAATCCAGTTCCGGATATTATCAAAAGATTTCTCATTGGTGATGTCGTAGACCAGCATAATGCCCTATAAAATGACAAATTAATAAATTACTCTGTTAAAAAAAAAAGCTAAGAAATCTGGAAAGTTAGACCCACATCCCAATGGAATTCTATGACCTCAACCTAGTACTAACAACATTCACAGTCCTTCTGTAGGTGGAGATGGGAATCAGTGAGAAAAGAATGGTGCATGTGGGAGATTTGCACATTAAACTCAGCTCAAGCTACAGCAGAAAGGACCAGAAAAACTGGCTGTAATGAAGCAACAGGGGCTTGAAAACAAGCCAAACGACTGGAATAAATAGGATATGAGTGAGTTCAGCTTGGATTATCTGACACTGTACTTTTATTAACGAACAAAAGGGGATCTCATCAGCTGGGAAAAATCACTGTTTTGAATTGTTTTATTATGAATAAATCAATAATGGATAGGAACAGTAGAGTGTAGTGAAGAGAACAATGGAGTCAGGAGCACCAGCTTCTGGTCCCTGGTCTGTTTCTTGTTAACCATAAAACCATAGGCAAATGCGACTAGAAAAACTCAAAGCTCTCTCACAGCCTCAAAGTTATGAGCCTATGATTTCAGCTGGCTTGAGGTTTTTTCACCTATGAAATGGGGATAATAATTATTAAGTTCCTGGATATAATTCTGCCTAACTTGTTAATGACTTAAATTTTAAATAGCTGTTTTGCAATTTACAAAGTATTTTAATCCTAAGAGCCCCATCAGGTAGACTGTATAAATATTATCACCCCCTATTTTAAAGAGGCTAAAACAGGTGCAGAGATAGGAAGTGACTTACCTATGTTCATACAGAGTCAAGAGGCATTTCAGAAAATCAGAGGCTTAGAGCTGGATGAGAGACCTTAGGGGACCATCGAGCCAATGCCCTTATTTTATAAATGAAGAAACTAAGGCCCAGTAAGGTCAAAGGGCTTGCCTGTAGAAAGTGACTAAGCTGAAATTTGCATCAAGGTTCCTTTGACTCCAAATTTAGCCTTTTTGTCTTTTACCACTCTAGCCTTTTGAATCCATGTCCAATGCTCTTTACTCATTCACCTAAAAGTTTCTTTACAGATTTTAAATGACTATATGCCTTTTCAATTTCTTCAAGGTCCTTTGTCAAACATTACTACACTCGAGAACACATGGAGAAAACCACAGTCAAAGAGACTTTTTCCTTCTAAAAAAAATATTTTGTAGTTCTAAGGCCTGTGCACTCAAAGTTAATAATTTAAAAAAAAAAATCCATACCATTGCACCTCTGTAGTATGCAGTTGTAATTGTTCGAAACCGTTCCTGACCAGCTGTGTCCCTAAAACAAAAAGATTTGCATTTTTAAATAAAATGTACAACTATATTCACTCATATTCATGAGGAAGAATTCAACAAGTATTTATTAATGATCTATCATGCATAGAGTGCTGCATTAGCACTGGGAGCAAGAGAAATTTTAGCTAATGGTCATTGCCTTGCAAAAAGATGAATATGGCACACAGCTAATATAATGTAAAATAATACATGAAAGGGTGCTGATAAAGGCTATCTGAGGTCTAAGAGGAACAGCAATATTATCTAGGAAAATATTTTCATGCAGGATGAATCTGAATTGAGCCTTAAAGGATAGGATGGATTTCAAAAGGAAGGATGGGAAGATGGTGAATTTAAGATGAAACAAACTGTGTATATAAAAAGGCACAAAGGGGCGGCTAGGTGGTGTAGTGGATAGAGCACTGGCCCTGAAGTCAGGAGTACCTGAGTTCAAATCTGGCCTCAGACACTTAATAATTACCAAGCTGTGTGGCCTTAGGCAAGCCACTTAACCCCATTGCCTTGCAAAAAAATAAAAAAAAGTTAAAAAAATAAAAAGGCACAAAGTAGGAAAGCAAAGGGGTGTAAAGGGGTGACAAAAGGTCCAATTTGGTTATGGTAAAGAGTTTTTAAGGCAAACAGAATGAGACGATGCTGAAAAAGGTAAGGCCTTGAATATCAGGATAAAGAATTTGATCTTTTTTTTTTGGCAAGAGAGGAGCTACCAAAGGATTCAGAGAAGACAGGTCTTTGCCTAAGAAAAGTAATCAGACAAGAGTGAAGGACAGATTAAAGGAAAGGGAAAGATTGGGAATGGACTGGGCTTGGCGAGATGAGAACGATATATGCATATTACTGAATAATGCAAATCTGAATCATTTATATTAAAACTCAACCATGCATATCTAACACAGTGCAGGTATTTTAAAAAAAATTAATTAATTTGAGTTAAACCAACCTGGGGAGTCTAAAACTAAATCTTGATATGTTTGCAGCATCTGCTCAGATGTTAAAATCTGTGTACTACTCCTTGGCAGCAAAACAAAATGTATCAATCATAGGTATGCCTAAATATGCCAAGAATTCAACTACAACATTCTTAGATCCAGGGTTTAGAATCTTGGCCAATTTGGTACATTTTATTACATCATGGGAATTCACTCTCAAGGTCTTGAAAATGAAAACATGTATTTTACACAAGACATATCTGTTTTGCTTTGGGATTTCAGGAAAACATGCAAAGTAATGTTTGCATTAGTGACATCCTTCTAAATTCAATATGAAAAGCCAGTTTACTATATACTGATTTGAACGAAAGACAATGAGAGTTAATGTTAATTCTCTACCCTGGTCAGAGGCAGATAAAGGCTTTTGCCCAAATTAAATGCAAATAGACAGAGATAACAGATCAAACCCACATGGAAAGAAGGGTCTATTCTGGCTAACTCTTGGAATGTCACATGACTACAAAAGTTCAGCTTAAAGAAAACCATAATGGAGTGCTCCAAAAGTTCAACACAAAGCCTATGACAAAAAGAAAACAACTCCTTTGAGGTAGGTGTGAAACATAAAACTCTTTTAAAGAAAAGATGCTTGTTCAAGTGACTAGCTAGAGTTGTGTAAACAATTAGACATGGTCAACATATTTAAGGGAGGTGGAGTGGATGGGGGAAAGGAGATGCTCCATAAGGGGTGTAGTCCTGTTGGGTCATGCTGAATTCTTCTTCAAAACAGTAACACTGTAGAAATTAAAGGTATAGCAAAACACATCTGTAAAGACAAGCTAATAAGAAAAAGTACTAACAGTGTAAAGATTCTTACCATATCTGTAGTTTAATTCTTTTGCCATCTAGCTCTATGGTTCTAATTTTGAAGTCAATGCCTGAAAGAAAAAAAATGACATTACTAGTACATTAGTACATTTCAGAAGTTCACTATAGTTTTTGCAGTGTGTTTTCATTACAACCTCCAAACCCACTTTTTGCCTCATTGAAATCAGCTGCACACCCCTAATTCAACTATCCCAACTGTACATTTACACAAAAGTCCCTCTGGGAGTATCTGAAATGGAGCCTGAATGATGAGAATTGATTCCAAGAGGACAAAGAGCCAAGCTTAAATGATAGAGTCCAAGGGTAATCAAAAGAAAGTTTCTATGGCAAAACAATAGTAAAAATCATATCAGACAATTAGTTCAAAGCAACAGAAAAGACCATGGTTAAAAGCAACCTGCCCTCAAATATCCTGTATTCCAATATAGTCTAGGGCTTGACAGCTGGATGCTGATTCTAATTAAACTCCTCTTCACCTTCTGTTAACAAGAATTTAAAAGGCATGTGATCAGAGGTGATGAATTTGTACTGCCCTTAAGGCAACACTTTGTACTTTTCTTGAGTTTTGTTAATATCATAAACTTAATTAAGAAATGTAATTTATGGAGCTTAAGAATCAGGCCTAATTATAAGGTAAAGAAACAAGATAGTAGAGTGGGTAGAGCTGACCTTGGAGTCAGAAAGACTTGGGTCTGTCACTAAGCAGCTAAGCACCTCCAGGCAAGTCATTTAATTTCTCTGGGGCCCTGGCAACTCTCTAAGACTATAAAATGCAGAATCAATCCGTATTGGTTCAAGGAGACTCTTAAGAGTTCTCCAAAACTCAAGTCACAGATTCTGCCTCCACTCTCCCCCCAAATTACAAAGTCACAAAACCTTCCTGCCAACACAAAGATTAAAGGCAATAGAGAAATTAAATTTTATTAAGCTGGGAATACTGGTATGAGGGATCTAGGTGGGGCTTTGCCACTACTCTCTGGGTAACCCTAAACCAAAAGTCATTCTCTGGGCTGGTTTTCCATCAGTGAAATGAAGGGTTGGAATGAAATGATCTCAAGGCACACTGCTGCTTGAAAATACTGGTTTTCCTAAATGAAAACCCCAGAATGGATCTCAGTAGCACAGGTAAGGAGTTAGAAAACGTCTAAATTGAAATCTTTAAGGAGTAAGTAGAACTGAAGTCTAGGGTAAGCATTAGCTATGCTACTACCATATGCATGGTACTTTCTGATTTGCAGGGAAGTGAAAAGGTTTTAACTTCCACTTCTCAGAGGATTTTAAAGAAATCAGAATGAATAAGTAAGAAAGAGACCCATGCTCAAAATGGGACAAAGTCACTAATCCAACTATTTTGATTCTCTTCAGTAAGGCCTCAGGCCTTTGAGAACAGGAAGTATCAGAAACTCCAAGAGAGTAAGGACCATTTTGTCTCCTCATCAATGCTCTTTGAAGCTGGAAGGGACATCAAAGGTCATCTGGTTCAACTCCTTCATCACTTTTGGTATCTGCCTCCTTCACACAGTGCTGGCTAGTAGCAGGTGCTTGATGTTTATTGAATACAGATGAAGAAACCCAGAGAATTAAAGTGAATTCCTCAAGGTCACATAAGTAAATAGTAGAACCAAATCACAAAGTCCAAATCATCTGACTCAAAAAGTCCATCTTGTCAGAGCACTACTCTGCCTCTCCATTCATCACATTTCTGAACGGAACCAACTCTGAACAAGTTACTTTTAAAAGCCTGACAGCACCTCAATAAGCACCCACTATTCAATATTTTTCATATTTCTCCAGCAAGTCTCATTTAACATCAAGGCAGGAGCTTTCTAAACCCAACGTCCCTCTCTGAAGTTAACAGCTAGCCTTTCTGAGCAGGAAGATAGGGAAGTCTGGCTGAAGCTGATTAAGGTGCAGCAGGGTGCTTTTATCTGATAGTCATCTACTTTTGATGACACAAAGGAAAGTCCTATCACTTCATCTTCGCTTTGGGACTGCTTTAACCTTATATTAAAGAGAGGGCTGGAAACAGGAACTAAGGTTACTGCTAGCTCTCAACAAAATGTCATAAACCATAAAGGAGTAGACACCATGGGAGCTATAATTAGAGTCCTGAGTACGTATCTAGTTCAATCCTCTCATTTTACAGATGGGAAAACTGAGGCCCAGAGAGGGAAGTGATTTGCTCCCCGTCCCAGAGTTAGTGGCGGGGCCAGAATTCAATGAGAACTCGGGTCTTCGGGCCTCGCTGCCACTGCATGCTGCTGCAACTTGGAGGGATCTCTCTTTGGAAATGGGGGAGCCACAAGGGGAAGCCGGGAAGGGGCCCGGCTGTGGCCCCCTTCTGAAGGGCACTGCCCGGGCACAGATGTGCCCATGGGAGCTCGAGACTGGGAAGCTCCCGCCCCTGGTGCCCAGCAGCGGCCCCCCGTCCCGGGCTCCTGGTGACCTTGGGGTGAGCCACTCCTCTTCTCGGGGCCCCACTCTCGGCCCTTCACCCCGGGCGTCCACTTCCCAGTTACTCGGCCCCCCGATCCTGCCCCAACCACCTCAGGCCGACCCTGGAGGATGGGGGGGCTGTTCCTCCCGATTCCGTTGCCCCCCGCGTTCCCCCGTCCTCTCCCCACCCTGTTGCTTCTCCGTCTCCGCGTCCCCCCTCCTTCCCTCGGCACCCCCGGGGCCCCAGTCCCGGCCCGCAGCCGGGGCCCCGCCTCTCGGCCCCCGGCCCCGGGCCCGCTACCTATAGTGGAGATGAAGGTGGAGTTGAAGGCGTCCTCGGAGAATCGGAACAGGACACAGGTCTTCCCCACCCCCGAGTCCCCGATCAGCAGTAGCTTGAACAGGTAATCGTAGGTCTTCGCCATATTACACACTGTACCTCCTCGACGGGAAGTGCCGGCGGCGCCTCGACACTGGCCGCCGCCCTTGTCAATCTGCGGCGCGCCCGCCCACGATTGGCCGAGGTCCCACTACGCGTCACGGCGGCCGCCGCCCACCCCTCGCCGGCCCCCAGACCCTTCGGCGGGCTCCGGGAAGGAGATGGGGAGGCGAAGCAGGAAGCAACCCCGAGCCTGCCTCCCATTGGCCGGGCTCGCGTTCACTTCGCCAGAACAGCCTCGGGATTGGTCAGAGCGAGGGACTCGAGGTTCAAATGGGAACCGGAGTGCGACGGGGCGGAGGCGGGGACAGAGGAGGTGGGGGGTGCCTCCAATTCCCCGAGCCCAGCCCCGAAACTCCGCCTTTGCCCTCAGCTGGGCGGGGGAGACCCATCCCGGCTCCCGCGCCCCAGCGAGGCCCCGCCCCCTCCATGGGGCGCGGGAGGGGAGTCACGTGGGAGGAAAAGGCGGGGCCCGGGCCAGGGGCGGGGCGCTGAGGGGGAGCCCCGGGCCGCCCCGGAGCGGCCGTTAATCGCTCTCTGCGGCCGTTAACCGAAGCTGCCGGCAGGGGGCGCTCGGCTTCTCCTCCGCCCCCGGCCCGGCGGGACTTCGCGGGGAGCGGGGCCTGGCGCCGGCGTGGGGTAGCCCGCATCTGCCCGAACCGGCCGCCCGGCCCGGGCACCCGGCGCTTCTGCGGGGCCCCTGCCCCTCCGAGGGCGTCTTTCGGCCGGCCGGCCGGCCACTCGGTCATTCATTCCTTCGGTCATTCATTCAGTCAGTCATCCGTCCCTTCATCCATTGTCCTTTTCCCTCTCCCTTTTTCCTCGAATGTAGCAATGGCGCTGTAATTTAATTTTTCATAAAACACGCCTTGCTTACTTGCTTCCTTCCCCTCTTCCCTCTGCCTTCCTCCCTTTCTTCCTCCCTTCCTTCCCCCCTCCCTCCCTTCCTTCCTTCCTTCCTCCCTCCCCCTTCCCTCTCTCCTTCCTTCCTTCCTTGCTCCCTCTCTTCCTTTCTTCCTTTCTTCCTTCCTTCCTTCCTTCCTTCCTTCCCTCTCTCCTTCCTTCCTTCCTGACCCATTGACTTAATAGTCCCACCTTCATCCTCAAAGCTTCAACTTCCTGAGTGAAGTAAAAAAACAAAAAGATGGCTCTTCTGTTCCAACAGCTTCAAGGGATGCCCATTCCCTACCAGATGACATGTGTACAAGTAGGCCTTGCCAGGCCCTCTGCAACTTGACTCCCTTCTAACTGGACACCCTTTTACAAATAAAACATTTTAGACATAGACGCATAACTGAAATATGTTTAGCATATATGCATCAGAAAGGTGCAAAACAAATTAGAGTGTGAAGGAGATTGTTGCCTGCCCCCTCCCTCCCACTAGGAAAAGCTTGCTAGAGGCAGAATTTGATTTGAAGTGAAAGGATGAATTGTGTTAAGTTCCTGTTCCCATCCCAATTTATTATTATTGAGACCTGTGATTTCATTGGTATTGTTAACTCAGAGGAAGAAAACTCCTATTTAGAAATGTACTTTGGTCTGCCCTTAAGTCTTAGGAAGGGGGCACAGAGAGGTGAAGTGACTTGACTATGGTGAAGCTGCCATTTTAAACTGGAGGCTGTAACTGAAGAAAAAGTTGTCCTGAATCAGGTACCTCGTCTCCTCCCTCTCATACCTTCTTCCACCATTACTTTTTTTATTTTGTGTCAGACTTTTATAGTCTTTGGTTTCACAGATAAAAGGAATTCCCAAATGGTAGAAGGAACACAACCCTACCAAGCATATTGGCTTCTTCTCTGTAACTTAGTCTTAAGAGAGTTGCCTAAAGTATTGAAAACTTTAGTGACTTTTCTAGGTCATACAATCAGTATGTATCAGGAAGCACTTGAACCTGGTCTTCCTAGCTCAAAGGTCAGCACTAGCCCACAATGCCTTTAATATCTTGTCAAGTCAAGCATTTACTAGTGCCAACCAAGGTAATAGGAATGCAAAGAAAGGCCTGTCCTCAAGGAGTTTATAATATAAGGGGGAGTCAACATGCAAACAACTAAGAATAAAAAAAGATATACAGTATACAGGATAAATTGGTGATAAAACTCAGAGGGAAGGCACTAGCACAGGAGACCAGGAAAGACTTTTTGCAGAAAATAGAATTTTGTTGGAATTTTGAGGAAGTTGGCAAAACCAGGAGGCAGAGTTAAGAAGGGAAAGGATTTCAGGCCTGGGGGACAGCTAGTGAATATGGCTAGAGATTGATCTCTTGGGACATGGTACTTTTTGTTTGAGGAAAGGTCAAAGAAGCTTGAAACTAGTGAGGAGACCAGTGTCACTAGATCACCTCTCTGGGGGAGTAAAATGAAAATATGCTGGAAAGAGGATTTTTATATTTAACCTGGAGATTGAATAAAGGGAGGGAAGCCATGTGACATGATCAAACTTTCACTTTATGAAGATCACTTTGATGAATGGAGAGTAGTCTGGGTTGGGAAAGGATTTGAGACAGATTCCAGCATGAGATTATAGGGATTTACAGCATAGAGGTGACAATATCAAAGGAGAGATGTATGCAGGAGATGAGAGGATAGACTCCACAGTATTGATTAACAGACTGGATGTTGGGGATGAGAATGAGATTTGAATTGCAAGTCTGGGTGAATGGAAAAAATGGTGCCCTTGACAGGGAAGTTTAGGGAAGTTTAGGTGCAGAAGGGGGCAAAGATAATGAATTAAGGATTGGACATTTTAAGTTGAAGATGTTTATGGGGCATCTAAATTCTAAATGTCCAGTAGGCAGCTGGAGATATAATGAAAGTCAGAAGAGAGGTTAGGATTGGATAAATCTGATATCTGCATAGAGATGACAACTGAACCCACTGGAACTGATCACCAAGCAAAATAGTGTAGAGTTAGAAGAACCTTGGGGAATGACTATGTTTAGTAGGCATGATATGATAATTATCTTTGGAGAGAGAGCTGTTGTAATCAAATGATGTGGGAAATCAGATTGTAGAAACATGACAGTGAGAGGAAAGGAAATAGAGGTTATCGGTAGATGACTTTCTCAAAGACTTTAGTCATGAAAGGGAACGGAGATGAGATTGCTAACTAGGGAGTATGGACAGAGCAAGTGATTTTGTTTTTTGAGAATAGCTGAGATATGGATGTGTTTGTAGTCAGTGAGGAAGCAGCCAATGAAAGGGAGAAATTGAAGATTGGTGAGAATGGGATGTTGGAAGCAATCTGCTGGAGAAGATGAGATAGAATGGAATCACTTTTGCATGTAGAAGCATTCATCTTGACAAGAAGGGCCACCTTTTTATCTGAGACAAGAATGAAGTAAATAGTGACAGAATGCATCTAAATGATGGGAGATGTGGAGGAGAGGAAAGGATCTTTTTTTTTCCATTGAAATATGAAACAAAGTTTTCAGCTGAGAGAGGGTAGGGAGAGAAATCTTGAGAAATTTGAGAAGAGACAAATACCTTACATACTATAGTAAGGGAACCTATTAATGAGGTGTAGAAGGCAAGGACAACCAAAAAACTTTTGCATACTTTGGCAATGGTCTTGTCAAAATGAGAATAGAATTGAATATACTTAGATATGCATACATTCTTTTCAATAACATGTAAGCTACTTGAGGATAGGAGCTATATCATTGTTGTCATTTTCTAGTGCTGGCCCGTGGTAGGCACTTGACAAATATTTCTTAATTGGTTGGAATTCAATAGATCAAGAAGGAAGTGAGATCATTCCAGACATAGGGGACAGTGAGTGCAAGGGTAGAGAGAGTGGGTAGAGTTGTTTCAGAGACAAGGTTTAAATGCTGGAAAGAGCAGAAGAGGACAAAATAGGTGTATTTGACAGACAATGATTACCTAACTCTGTGACCTTGGACAAGTCACTTAACCCCATTGCCTGTAACTCCCCCCCCCCAAAAAAAAAAACTAAAACAGACAATGAATGCAGTCCTACTTTTGTTCAAGGCTCTGTGGGAAATGGAGATGAGAGAAAAATGCTTATAAAGAAAATGCTTGGAATCTCATAGTTCGGAAGGGAACTCAGGGATTGTGTAGGCAAACCTGGACTGTCTTCTTTTGCATGTACATTGCTGACAAGTGCTAATCCTGTTCCAGCTGGAAGATTGACCTCTGGGGAACCCACTCACTGAATTGCCTAAGGCATCTGGGGAAACTCGTGTGTGTGTGTGTGTGTGTGTGTGTGTGTGTGTGTGTGTCTCTCTCTCTCTCTCTCTCTCTCTCTCTCTCTCTTTTTTTTTAGGTTTTTACAAGGCAAATGGAGTTAAGTGGCTTGCCCAAGGCCACACAGCTAGGTAATTATTAAGAGTCTGAGACTGGATTTGAACCCAGGTACTCCTGGCTCCAGGGCCGGTGCTTTATCCACTGCGCCACCTAACCGCCCCTCAAGTCTCTCTTGAACTTGAACTTGTTATCTGCCTGTTGGACTTCTAGAAGTCAAAGATCTCTTAATGTCTACAAAGCATTCGTAAAGTTTCCTCTTCTAGTTGCCTTTTGAGGTTTGTAATATGGAAACATTCTGCATGATTTTTCTTTCTTTCATGCCACACTTTAGCTTTTTCTTTTTTGTTATTTTTTTAGAAAATTTTATTTATTTAAGACCATGTGGTTACATGATTTGTCCAAGGTTCACACAGCTAGGCAGTTTTTAAGTGTCTGAGGTCACATTTGAATTCAAGTCCTCCTGACTGGTGCTCTATTCACTGTGCCACCTAGCTGCCCCCTGTAGCTTTTTCTTAAACCAGTCCTTCTATGGCATGAATTCAGGCTTTTCATCATCTTGTTCTTCCCTGGAAGCTTTCCAGCTTACCAATGTCCTTCTTAAAATGTGATACCAGAAATGAACATAGTACTGAGGATGTGGTCTATTTAGAGCAAAATGCAACAGTGCTGAATAATTGTTGGTTGATATTATTACCTCCAATCCTAGATAACATATCTCTCTCTTTTAAACATTTTTATTGACATATTGCTTTTATATTATCTACATTTTCTAATATGTCTCTCCTTTTTCTTCCCTCCCAGAGAACCATCCCTTAAAATAAAGAGAAGGAAAAAAAAGTCACCAAAGCTAACATATCAGTCAAGTCTGACATATGGAATGTTCCACACCCATAGTGTCCTATATCCACAAAGAGCAGTATTCTTTTTTTAAGTACTATTTTTAGTTTTTATATCACCTATGGTTTCTTAATATTTTTTTTCCTATTCCTTTTTCCAGAAAACATTCATTGCACCCTGACTTCTACAAAGAAGGAAGGTATATTTTTATATCTTTGCTCCGGTGCTATTTGGTCACTAAGCCTCTTTTGATGCAGTTCAAGACTGCCATATCAGTGTTGACTCATGGTGAGCTTGCAGTCCATGAAAAAAATATCTACAGATCTTTCTCAGATGACTTGCTGCCTAGCCATGCCTTCCTTATGTTGTACTTGTTTGTAAAGCTGATTTTTTAAATTGTTTGTGGAATATTTTCCGTGTAGCCCTAATCAATTTCTCCTTATTAGATTTGATCAATTTGTAGTCTATTAAAATCTTTCTGCCTTGACTATTGTCACTTAGGTATACCTTTCACAGAGTATGGGATATTTTTGTTGAAATGAAAAGCATTCCTTAGAACACCTTAAATTTCAGTAAACATTTGGAGACATTGCCTGTTTTCATTTCTAAGTCAGTTACATGAAAGATTACCATTCTTTTATAAAATCTGGATTTGATTTTTCAATTAAAATGGTTCTTCCCTTCCTCTATAATCCTGTTTTTCCTACTCTTATTTTTATCCTTATTACATATTACCTTATATTACTATTTGTTTTCAAGTCTTTCTTCCCTTCCAGAATATAAACTCCATTAGAGACTGTCTTCTTTGTAACTGTCTTAGTATCCTATACTTGGTAGGTGTTCCAAAAATATGTTTGTAGAAGATATGAAATAATGCATATTGGGCCTGCCATTTTGATTTTTTTTTTTAGTGTATAGAGTAAGGAGAAGATTTCAAATGATGAAGACAGAGAAGTAATGTTAGTTTATAGGATTAATATATGAAAAAACATATTCTTAGGGTCCTTTATTATTATATTGTTCAGTGGCTACCTAGCTGAAATGACTCTTACAAGAAAAAAGTGGATATATTTTCATTTAGGAATACAATTGATATTTCCATTTATGAGTTTCCATTGATAATTTAAGAATTTCAGCATTTCCAAACATCCACACACATATTTATGCCACACCATACTCAAAAACTCAAACAGTTTATGTAAAAATTTATTTGACCAAAAGCTAGAAAAAGGTGATACTATTACAAATGATACATTTGGTAAAGATCTAAATGAAAAGTACTGGTTTCATTCAGCTTCACATTTCCTAGTGTGTTTCTGGGTAGTGTGATGCTTAATAAATAGTAATCAGAAGCAGGGTAATTTTTAAACACAACTGTAAACTTGAGTCTTCATATCTGCTCCACACTGCTGTGGAATAAGGAATGTTTTAGCACTGAGCTGTACACAAGAAAACTGTATAACAATGTCAAATAGGTACTGTGTATTTGATTCTCTGTATCCAGTTAAATCAGGAGGTTTTTGGTCTTTATGAATTGGTCCCAAAAATAAAGATTAAAATCCCTCTGAAATAGAACAAACAATCTTCTATTCACTGTACTATGGCAGTCTAAAATAAAATCAAGACAATTTGAATTTATTTCTCCTTTAGTGACAGTGAGGCACCATTAGAACTGTGTTTCTAGCCAACAGATTCGTGGACACAGAAAGTGGCATGGAAAAAGGGCTGGAATCAACCACAGGAAGCACTACCATGCTACATCCATTGGTGAGACAGGCTGTCAAATTAATTTCTACTAATTGCTGGTTGACTTTGTTACTGGTGCTCAGTCATACAGAATCAAGGAACAGAGCAAACATCGTTCCTTATTTGTAATGAAACTTTCAATTGCTTTGCAGAAGTCAACTACTAAATGAGAAGTTAGTAAAATACCATACTGGTTCAAATATAGGTTGAGCTCACTTAAAATCCTAAAATGAGGTTTCCTTTAAAGGAAAAAAGTCTTGGCATACAGTAAAAGTAACAATTGTAGGCCACATTTGGGTCTTTATGCAAGCCATCTATGTTTGGACCAATACAAAAACAGATTTTCCTATATTCATCCAGAAAAAAAAATGTAGATGTTGGTTATCTTTTAAAAGTATTTTCTCAGTGACTGCTCAGAGGATGTTTGCCCTGTAGTGAAGAGAGGGAGGAAGGGCCACAATAATTAGGCCATTCTTTGTGGTTTATGACTTCCTAAAACAACCTTTTCACTATGGATGGAAAGTCCCCACCCATTTTATGAGCTGGCCCCTGCCCTTCTTTTTACAGAAGGGTATCATGGAATGCTTAAAACCCAGGCATGATCCAGTAGCTCAGTTGGGTTCCCTGCTATTGCCTATAGTGTAACAGAATGCCCTCAATCTTGAAGATTTTGGCCTAAGTTAAATACCCTGCCTGCCTAAGGGAAAAAAAATGCAATTTAAGGATTAAAAAAAAAAAGGCAGCTAGAAGCTTTAGTGTGCTGTTTGAAAGGAGAAACTAGATTTAACTGGTGCCCAAAGCCTCTCTGGTAACAAATATTGGTCAGGTATTCATAATTTGATTGACATTTCCAGTAAAGAAAAGATGCAATAATAGAAGAAACTTCTTACAAGGGAAGGGGACAACATGGAGTTCTTGAGTTTCTGGCAAACAAAATTCTTCTCTTTTGATTCATATACAGTTAAGTTCGTTTAATGTCTGATCCAGTGTCTGATGTAAGCCCACGTTCTCTTCTTTGGCCTGGGCAAGTTTTTCTAGTTGGAATTAAGAATGGGGGGGAAAAAAGTTAAAACACATTAAAATAAAATTGAAACCCATCCAAGCTTATCAAAAGACCTACTTGGGAAATCATAGCTGCTCTTAACTAGCCTAATAGAAAACTCCTATCAACTGTATCACCTTCACTGACTCATCACATAACTTTTACTACTTGAATCATTTCAAACTTGTTCCTGGTCCTCCCAATTGCATTAAACACATTTTTGCAGGTACCCACACAATTTGTTACTTCTTTTTCTTTTGGTTGAAAAACAGAATCCTGTAATTCATTTTTCCCCCTCTTTAAGAATATTGAAAGTGGTTCTAGAGATTCCAGTTCCAATTTTTCTTCACTGCACAGATATGCAAATCACACTTTAATTTTCATGTGTGTTTTTATTGCATCTCTATAAAACCTTCAGTCTTGCAAGGATACATGATTTCACTGTTGCAGACATCTCCAACACAATAGCCCCTTCACACCTCAGTAGACAGTCTTTGTGAGTTGTTATGGCAAAAAAAAATCACTCTATGGCTAGCCATCTGGTGATAAATGAACCTTTCCCTGCTTGCTAGAGACTGGTTGTCAGGTGACAGACACAGAGTCTCTTTCCAGTCCCACTCCAAAAGCCTTCCCAGCTTGGTAGACCAAGTCCATTAATAGACTTCCAGAGTACCGAGTTACCTCTATTCCACAGAAGGGTTACCTTTTGGAAGGACAGCTACTAAACAAACTAAATAAAATCAACACCATTCCCCTGTCCCCTCCAGCAAGGCAATTCGATGAGATGACTTCACTTTAAATTATACCTTAGTCATTTTACTATACTCCTAATTTGGTGACACAACTAAGAAAATTCACAGGAATTCCATTTAGCGCTGTGTTAGGATGAGCAGGAAGAGATAAAACAGTGGTTTGGAAAAGAAGACAGAGCAAGGAGAACTTTGTAATGCTGGAAGAATGTAAGCACATTGCAGGGAAAAAAGTAGGATCTGACAGAAATTGGGGGAAAGATTTTTTTACTACCAACTATTTAGACTTTCAAATGGATTTTGACAAAAAATTGTCTAAAAGGCTATTTAAAAAGTTGAATCTTCACTGATTTAGAGAACATTGCAGAGGTAGTACAGAGAACTGGAAAAGGCTGAATTTGAAGTCAATGGAGTCAACTTTTTATCTTGGCTCTGCTTATAATTTATATGATGCTAGGCATGTCACTTTCCTTCTCTAGGTCTTAGTTTCTCATATGCAAAATGAGAGAGCAGAGTTAAATGATCTCAAATTTCCTTTTTAGCTTGGAATATCTGACACTATGATGTTGGGTGGGTCCAGGGTTTGACATCTTATGCCTCCTCTAGGGAACCTTTTTTCACCTATCTCTTAGTGACTTACTTTCTCTTGTTGCATGCTGTAAGTCCTTTCTTCTGTACTTAATTACCAACGCTTGCACTTTGTAGGTGCTTGCTTAATTAAAAAAAATTGTTCAATTGAATTATGCCTTGTATTATAGTTATTTTGGTATAGGTCTTATACCTGACTGTAAACTTCTTGGGGGCAGGTATTGTGCTGGTTTCATCTGTTTTCCTAACAGAATTCCCAATTAGTAAGTGGTTGAATTAAATTGAAGATCCTATCTCCTTAGGCAACAAACGCTTCTTGTGAAGATGACTGAAATACTAACACATCTCTTTCATTTGATTAGATTAGGAAAAAAAAGTATTATTTCTGTTTGTGGGAACAAGTTCTGAAATTTGTAACAGGATTCCAATTGTAGCAGCTTCCTTGAAATATAGTTCTTGTAAAGGAAATACTGCCAGATGTTGAATTCTGCAAAGTGATTGGCAAGGTGTGGCTGTACAGTTATTTCAAAGGGTAGAGTTTACAGATGTCTGGAAAGATGGAGGACAAATATGCGAGAAGGGCTGGGCTGGTTCTACTTGGCTTCATATAAGGAAAAATAGCAACCAAACCCATCCCATTAGCTTGTCCAAATACATATATATGTGATGGGAGTGGGGAGAGCTTGTGTTAAAGGTTAGAGTGAAAAAAATAGTTATCAGGAAGAGGCAACTGGAGCTAAGAGTTGTGTATGGGGTAGGAGAAGATGAAGACATATAAAAGAATTTGAGTTCACTTTAACTTCTTTTGCTATAGCACTTTTATAAAAACCATCCTCTGAAGCAAGTACATTTATCCCCATTTTACAGAAGAAGAAACTGATATTCAGATGGGAAAATGGCTTTTGCTGCTCAAAAGCATTTTGGAGGTCTAACCCTTGACAGATAAGGACATTAGCCCAAGATCACACAGTTATGACTCCTAACTCAGTCTCCAAGTCAGGTTTGGCAGTTTGTCAAAAGAACTAAGGGAGACTGCTCAGTATTATGGAAGGAGTTTGTAGCCAAAAGCCTGGGTTTGATTCCCAGCCCTACTCTGTTTCTAGTTGTGTGATGTTAAGTCAGATCTCTAAGCTTCAAGTTTCTTCTTGTACAAGTTGAGACTAATTCTCCTTGAGGTCCCTATCTCATAGAGGTACTGGGAGGAAAGAATCTTGTAAACTGCAAATCACTACAGAAATGAGGGCCACCCTTGTTTATCTAAGTGGATCTTTGAAATTATGGGACTTAAGAATTCCATGCCTTAATTCCCAGTCTAATTTTTATTAGCCCCTCCCTCCTTTTCTCTAGGGACTGGGGAATGAATGGGTGACTCTCATAGGAATCTTAATTTAAGAAGTTCTGCCATCCTCTAGACTATGAGCAGGATTTATACCCCATTACTAATTAAGATTTGTGAAATGCCTTTTACTAAAAGTGTGCATGAATAAAAGATGAAGAAAAACAAATGAAATGAAACTGATATATAGAACTTAGACTACAACCTCTCCAACAGGGAACAATTTGCTTCTAGGATTAGAATCATGCATGCAAAGTAAGAACTGGAGACAGTCTTAGATGGCCTAGCCCAAAGCTTTCATAAAACTGAAGTAAGAACTGAGAAAGTCAGAGGAAGTGGCATGCTTAGTCACACAAGAGAATAAGAAGCACAACTGAGAGTCAACCAAGGCCCAAGGACTTCAAAACAGAAGACTTCTTCACAAAAGCAATTTTTTGCTTGGGGGACATAATAAATCAAACACACACACACACCCTCAATTCATTGGTGGGGGGGAGGGAGGTGCAGACCCTAAAAAGCTAGGAGGCCACTGTTGGAGGGAAGGGTGGGGCTAGGACAGGAAGGGATGTACCAGGGCCTGTGGCAGAGGAAGTGCAGGCCACCTGCTAGTTTCCCATTTAAACTCATTTGTATTGCTAACTAGGCACTAATTTTGGTTGTTTTTTAACCAACTTGGACTACAAATGTTATCCTATTAGATTTTAGCAACTGATCCAGAAACCCAGTTGCCCTGCCTTAGTTACAACTCTGCACAGTACCACCAGCCCAAGGCTAAAAAACATTGCTGCTTTTGTGGTGTCTGTTGTCTTCCCAATAAGTGCATCTGAAGTCATCTAGAGACTTTGGAAAATTATAGCAAATTTTTTTTTACTTAAAAAGAAGGGAGAGGTAGTATAGACCAGTGGATAGAGAAGGCTGGCCTTGAAGCCAGGAAAACTTGGGCTCAAATTTCAACTCTGATACATTCAGACTCGCTGATCCTGGGTCACTCTCTCAACCTCTTGTTGTTCTAGGCAACTCAGTTGCAGAGATGGTACCCACTTACATTGGCTGAGGAAATTCACTGATCTGGCTGTTTCTCTGTCCAGTGAAATCACGGATCCAGTCCCTAATCCCATCCTTAAAAAAAAACTTTCTGTAAACTCTTTGTCCTCAAACAAGTCCCTTCATCACTGTAGCTCAGTTTCCTGCCATCTGAAATACCAATGTCACAAGGATGTTGTGAGGAAAGTACCCTTTCCACTATTAAAACATTATAGAAATATCCACTTTTCTTATAGTTATCATCAGTAATATCAGCCATAATGATTGGACCCTAGTAAAATTCTGTGAAAACATGGTTTTAAGAAATATTTTGTCCAAAAAAATCAAGAAAGTGCTTTGTAAACTTGAAAACCCTGTTTAAATGGGAATTGTTTGCTTTATTAAATCAACTTTCAGATAAATAAATTTGAAAAGAACCCTTCTCTAGGAAGTCAAATTTCCATGTGACTGAGTCATGAAAAAAAGGAACCCTGGGGATGGTGTAAAATTTGCAAGTGGGAAAATGGAAAAGAAGAAAGTTTAGAGATCCAGACTCCTTGTCTTTATTTTGATAGACCACTTATAGATATGGTCACTGGAAGATGATATGAGTGAGCAAGGGAAGATGGTAAAGGCCAGAGGTCCCCCAAGAGCCCTGGTCACAGTGAAGAGGCCAAATCCAGGCTAAGTAGGACAGGAGGCAGGGTGGTAGAGACAGAGAGGAAACACCCTTAGAGAGAGGTCATGTCGTTGAGTGCGTGGTCCAGCTCTTCACTGATCGCTTTGTATTTCAGTTTCTGAGCATACAGTTCATCTGTGAGCACATGGACCAATGGAAAACAAACATAGGGAAGGAATGCAAGGGAAAGAATGCAGGATTTGGAAGGAAGCGATAACAGATGAGCAATGGGAGGAAAAAAGTGAGGAAAATGCATAAATGAGAGAAAAGTAAAAGAAAAATCAAAAGTTTATGAAATAATGTCTAAACTGCTTCAAAAATTGGATGGAACATTACCAACATACCTCAAACACTTAGGTCTTTTAAGGGGACAAACTTCACCTCCCCAATTTTTTTTTACTTCTAATGGCACCATTTTATCTAGTTATTAAATATTATATTTAAAGCATGGGAGATACTGGCACAAAACTGCCCAGCAGGGCATGCCCTTATCAGAGAGAATGCTGTGCTCTATGAACAAGGTAAAATGGAAGCCAGCTCAAAGGAAACCACTCCATGTTCGCATAGACTATTTGTGTCTAACCTGTGGTAAAGTATTCTGTGCTCATATTGGTCTGATCAACTACAGTCGGCCACACTGTAACTCATCTCTAACACAGTGGTGTCATTTTGGTCTTCTTCAATAAGAAAGGACAAGAACCAACCAACCATATAATACTGACTATGTAATATACATTAATATAGAATATAATTTAACTTATATTTATGTGTTAAATAGCTCATTCTCCTTGTCCAACTGTGTACATTATCATTTATTCTCTTATTAGACTCTAAGCTCTCTAAAGACAGGGATGTCATTTCTCCATCTGATCTTCTCCTTTCATCCTCATATATCAGAGAGCACTGTTTTAATGCACTTAGCATATAATACAGCATATTGTGGTTATCCATGTTGGTATCACCTCTCTGTTTCAGAGGTATCAAAGTGGAGTATGGCCAAAACCAGATTAAGCTATAATTGGAAAATACTGAACAAATTAAATAAAAATACAATTCAATTTAGATAATGTTAACTTGTTTTTTAAGTCAATATCCATTTCTATGGTTTGACACCCCAGCTCTACTAGATGATGAGTTCCTTGAGAACAGGGATGATGTCTTATTTAAAAATCAATGTTTCCCAGGACCTCACACAAGACTTTGCACTGTTGCTGATTAACCACAATATGGTATCTTTTCCCATGCTCTGAATAAAACACTGATGATAATGTGAACAGAAGATCAGCAAATGCTAGGGTTGTAAGGACCTTGAAGATCACCTAGTCTAGCACCTTCATTTTTTTAGATGGGAAAAGGAAGGTCTTAAATTACTTGACTACGGTCCCATCAGTGAGTTAATGGCAGAGCTATTGACCCCATTATTTGCCATTTAATTAAGACCGTAACTCTCTATTCAAGTTTTTGTATCTGTAAAATGGAACGGTGGAAATAAGTTCCATGAGATTTAAAAAGCTATGTAAATATACTCATATATATATATATATATATATATATATATATATATATATACTCATATATGTATATATATATATATACATGCAGATTTATACATACACATACATTTATATAATGTCATAAATACAAAGCACCCCTGAATAATTTATTTGTATGTATATGACAGTGCCTAGCACACAGGTACTATATAAATGCTAATTGTAATTATTGTTATTGTTGAAAAATCTAATTAAAGTTTTTTTTAAGGTTTTTGCAAGGCAAATGGGGTTAAGTGGCTTGCCCAAGGCCACACAGTTAGGTAATTATTAAGTGCTTGAGACCAGATTTGAACCCAGGTACTCCTGACTCCAAGGCCAGTGCTTTATCCACTACACCACCTAGCCACCCTAATTAAAGTTTTCTAAGAAATCTGTTTTCAATTCTGTGATCTCTTTTAGACTTTAGAGATCATCCAATCCAGGGTTCTTAACCTGGATTACAGAATTTATTTTAAAAAATATTTTGATACCTATATTTCAGTATAATTGCATTTCTTTGTAATCCTATATATTTTATGTTATTAATTTAAAAAGATAATTATTAAAAAGAATTCCTATGTCTCACCAGACTGACTGCCAAAGGGGTCCATGACACAAACTTGCTCTTGTTTGACAGTAGGGGAAACTGAATATCACAGAAAAGCAATGCTTTGTATATTGTAAGCATTTAACAAATGACTCTTGAATTGATGAGACTTGACCAGGGTCACATAGGCAGTCAGAATTCCTTCTCAGAAGTGGTAACATAAAATACTGGGGAAACCATAGCTTGGTTCTAGCCCATTAAGATTCTTCTGAGGAAATGCATTCCCTCCGAGGAACTCCTCTCCACCTTCTAGGAAGGGGCTTTTGAGAAAGAAAGGAAGCATATTTCTATATGGGCATGTCATACCTTCCAGGTCATCAATGGTCTTTTCCAGTTTTGCAACAGTTCTTTCTGCAAACTCAGCCCGGGTCTCAGCCTAGGGAAAAAGAAGAAAACAAACCCATTGCAACTAAGAGCAGGGAGGTAAAGCAAGTTACTCTTTTTTTAATTTATTTTTTATTTTTTAAGTTTTTACAAGGCAAATGGGGTTAAGTGACTTGCCCAAGGCCACACAGCTAGGTAATTATTAAGTGTCTGAGGCCGCATTTGAACTCAGGTACTCCTGACTCCAGGGCGGTACTCTATCCACTGTGCCACCTAGCTGCTGTGCAAGTTACTCTTATAAGCAAACTGACCTCTTTAAGTTTGTCAGACAGAAGTTTGATTTCTTCTTCATATTTATCTTCTTTTTCAGAATACTGTAAAAAAAAATCACCATCTCAATATGATTTTAAAAGACTAAGAGAAAAGTATATAATTTCTTTATTCTACACAGACACTAGCCTCTGAACCAAGCTTTCTAGAGAGACCTAAAGCTAGAAGCAGGGTTGTGCTGGAGACAGTTCTAACCTGCTGGGATTGTTAAATTTTCAGAGAGTTCACAGGTCAGAAATCGGCAATTACTACAATTTAGAGCTTGATTTTTGTTTTGTTGATTTTTTAGGCTTAAGAAGTGTTAATAATGCAGATTCAACTTAAAAGTGCATGCATAATTTTTTTTTCTCCTAGAGAACCCAATTGTTAAATATTGACTAGCACACCCCTATATTGCTCCAATAAACATTAAGTGAGTTCAAAAGGAGGGTAATAGAAGACTGGAGGAATGATGTTATCACCAAACTACAGGCTAATAGTAATGCTAATAATTGACATTTCTATACTGCTTTAAGATCTATCATCTCATTGGAGCCCCACAATATCCCTGCTAGAAGGGGAGATCTGAGAAGTCATCTTGTCCAGCCCATCCTGGAACACAAATCCTGTCTATATCCTTTCTTGAAAAAGTGACATTCGAGGCTTACATGAGATGAGCTTACTACTACTTCCTAAGGTGACCCATTCCATGTCTGGATAGCACCAATGGTCAGGAAATTTTTCCTCCTATCAAGCCTAAATTTGCCTCCTGGCAATTTCCTCCCATGGCTCCTTTTGCTCACTTGGGCAAAGCAGAACAAATCTAATCTCTCTTCTACATGATAGCTCCCAGTCCTGAAGAACCCCGAGTCTTCTCCAGGCTGAACAGCCCCAGTTGCTTCAACTAGGCCTAATGTGCCATGAAACCATAACCTTTCCCATCCTAGTGCTCCCTGACCCTGTCTTTGAACCGTCTCCAATTTATGAATGACCTTCTTAAAAATGAGGTTTCCCAGGCTGGAATCTAAGACTCTAGATGTCTGTGTCCTTAGCACTGTCTCCTACTTTGTCCTAGAACTGACACCTCTTTAATTGTAGTCATGGTCACTGTCATTTTCTTAGTTGTAGATTGACTGTTGGCTCATAATGAATTTGGAGTCTACTAAATCTCCCAGATTTTTCATTTTTTTCAGATGAACTGCTATCTAGCTATACCTCCCCTATACTGGACTTGTGAGATTGACTTTTTGATTCTTAGTGATTATATATTTTTTTCCTCTCTCATAAAATTAATCTTTTTAGATCTGGCCCAGTGTCAAGATTTTTTTACAAATGTTCCAGTGTTTTTGCTATTTCTCATGTCATCTGCAGAGTTAAAAAAATGCCATCTACATTTAAATGTCTTTTAATCTAGTCTTGTTCTCCTTCTCATTCCTTAGTTCTCCCTGTGGCACCACCATTCAACTCTGGTTAACCATGTTTATAACCCTGGGATTATCTTTGACTCTTATGTCTCTTCATCTCTTCTATCCAATGAGTCACCAAGCTCTATCATTCCACTATTTTGTCATAACTCTCAAATCTGTCTCTTTCTCTCTGTCCCCACCTGGGGGGTTACCACTCTGGCACAGATACTCATTGTTATTTGCTTGGAACACTGGATGAGCCTTTTAAACTAGTCTTCCTATCTCTACTCTCTGACTCACTAATGCTGTTGTTCAATCATGACCTCATTTAGGATTTTTTTTGTAAAGATAATGGAATGGTTTACCATTTCCTTCTCCAGCTCATTTTACAGAGGAGGAAACTGAAGCAAACAAGGTTGTATGACTTGCCCAGGGTCACACAGCCAGGAAGTATCTGGGGCTGGATGTGAACTTAGATCTTCCTGATTCCATGCCCAGCTTTCTATCCTCTGCATGAACTGTACACTCTACTCTCCTAACCCCCAGCCCCATCCAATCCACTCTTCACATATGTTCAGACTAATTTTTATGTATGAATCTGATAATCTCACTCTGCCACTAAGAAATCTCCAGTAGCTTCCTATTGTCTATTGAATATAGTTCAAACTCCTTTGCATTCCAAACCTTCCAAAACACAGGGTCAAGTCTACCTCTTCAGACTTCTGGAAATCTACTTCCCTCTAATTATGCTACATTGCAGGCATCTGCATTTTCCATCTAATGAACATATTCTACATTTGCCTAGTTTCACACCTTTGCTCACATTTTTCTCTAGGCCTGGAATAACTATTTTTTCCTTTCTTTGTTTCCTTATCTGTGAACTGTATTTTAATGGCATCACCTACCTGAAGCTTCACTGATCTTCTCTCCTATTCCCTATTTGTTGTGACCTTTTCCCTTGAATCTCTTGGAACCCCATTTGTATATATTAAATCTTCATCACACATTTAGTTGTTGCTGTTTCTTATCCTCTTGGTAGGCTTTAACATCATGAGGTCAGAAACCAGCTTTCATCTAAATGTTATACCTTATCCAGAGTTCAAAACATTTAACTGATGTTTAATTAATTAACCAGACAGAGAAGAAATATTTTTGGAAGATGTAATTTCCCTATAAAATAGAGAAAGAACACCAAGAGAAGTTCTCTCCAATTTGTCCCTAATGAAACTATTTGAGAAATGTGATTGAAAAGACTTCATTGAAGAGGTGGGATATTGGGACAATATGACTCTAGCCATATACCTTTTTTTTTTTGCAAGGCAAATGGCATTAAGTGGCTTGCCCAAGGCCACACAGCTAGGTAATTATTAAGTGTCTTAGACCGGATTTGAACCCAGGTACTCCTGACTCCAAGGCTGGTGCTTTATCCACTGCGCCACCTAGCTGCCACCTAGCCGCCCCCCTAGTCATATACCTTTGAGGAAAAATCTTTAACCTCTCTGGGTTGCAGTTTCCCATCTGGTGAATGGGTATATTAGCAATCCAGAGAGGTTAAAGATTTTGCTGTTTTGCTCAGAGAATTGTTGTGAAATGTATATGGAAGATTATATAAATGCATACCCATATACAGATTATATAAATGCATACACATATACATGTCCACATAATATACACATATTATATATAGAGAGGGATGTGCTGGTAAATGTTCAACAGTCAGCTCTCTGAAAAATAATACGTGGTATACTTTATATTTAATCTGCATAATTAACATTTTATCTGTCATATACTTAGATCTACACAATCAAACAATAAATCAAACTCTGGTTTGTAAATGCCAATTTTTGAGGTTTAAATGCTCACAAGTGGATCTTACAAGCCAATATGAGGTTGCTTTAGTCGACCATGTCTATATTTAAATCACTAACAACAGTGTGACATTCTAGTTTGTGATGATTCTTTAATGACTGTTTTTGGTATTGGGGGTCACTGGATTCTTTCCCCACCCAAATCCTGTTCCTGAGACCCTTAGACTGCTTAAGTCCCAGAGTAAATTACATCTCCAGCAAAACAGAATTGTAAGGAACCTGTAGGTTTTAGAAAAGGGTGCTCATGGAATCCCTCTGTTATTTGTCTCTTCATTTTAGCTTGCCCATTTGATAGTAATAGAAGATGGTATTACAAACCCAGACCATGGGAGTTCCAGGCTTTGAATGCTCTCCTTTGTAAGGCATAGAATGGAGGAGAAAAATCCCATTAGACTTGGAACCAGAGGCCCTGTTCAGGGCAAGGTACAATTTCTAAGGCTTTGGCCCATTTTTTGATCCCAAACCTTTCCACAACCATTGATCAAACAAAGTTGTGCTAACTCCCCATAGGAAAAGCAGCCGACCCCCTGACCTTCTCAGATGCAGCCTCCAAGGATTTCAGGTTGTTGGTGACATTCTTCAGCTCCTCTTCCAGATCACCACACTTACTGTACAAAAAGAGAAACAAATCAGGGGTCCAGAGAAGCACAATCAGATGAGAGTGACTTCAGAGAGAGAGAGAGTTTACACTCTCTTTAAAGCAGAAATTTTCTTTTTTTTTGCTTTGTATTCCACTGCCTGGATTAATACACAGGACATAGTAGGTATGTTATAAATGCTTCTTAATTTGACTGATCTATGCAGGGGTCTTCCTTACCCAGGGGAGCACACTGGTGACTAGGGCCCTGACAGGCTAATCAGCTACAAACTCAGCTTCTAGCTAGAGGATATATTCTTTCTTTCTTTTTTTTTTAAAATAAATTTCCTCAGACATATTTGCTACACACTTATCAAAATTGTACCATACCATGCAAAGGTGTGGCTGACCTAGGAGTATTTGCACTGTTTCCTCCGCTCCCTTTTAAGGATTTCTGGGCTCTTGCCAAGGGTGAGGCCGTGGGGCTGCCCAGGCATTGTGAAATCAGGACTGATGAATCCCATCCAAAAGTTGGGATTCAAGTGAGAAGTCCAAGAATCTGAGGGACAGTGGTCAAACATCTGGATTAGGTGGTTTGGAGAAGGCAGAGGTTATTGGCATAAATTAAGGAAATCAGATCTCCATTTATTTAAGATTTAAGTGCTAGGCTGACATTCTTATCTGAGGCAGGGGGAGGGGTTTTTCTTTTTCTTTGAGCTGGCTAGATCTGGATCAAACTTCCTGCTTCCCTTAGGGAAAAGCAAGTACTGCTCGTAGTAAGCTGCTCTCCATAAGACAGTTTCTTAGGAGGAAAGTAGAAGTTGCCTGTCTGCGGAATCAAAGTGGTCCTCATTAAAGAAATGAAACTGCTTTAGGGGTTAGTCTGAATTCTTTATCCCTTATTTCTCAATCTCTTTCAGCAGAATCAGCACGTGGGTTGAGTCTGTCAGGTTAATAAGCACAGACAGCCACGTAGACTAAAATTAACAACACACCTCCTGGATTTCAATCTTGATGTTGCGCCATTTCCTAGTAGCAGGTTAGGGTTCAGTAAGGGAGGGTGGGGTGGGGTGAAAGGGGCTGCCTGTGTCATGGGTGACCTCAGTTCTGAACTGAATGAATGTCAGGAGCTGAGGGCCCCTCATGACCCTGGGCTAGGATATATTGCTCAGCACCCAGAATTCAACCTTGACCTCACAGTTTGCCTGCTCCCTGGGCCTCCCACAGCCCTGGCACTCACAGTTCTGAAACCTCAGCACGCTCTTCTGCTCGCTCCAGCTCACCCTCAAGGATGACCAATTTACGGGCTACCTATAAAGACAGAAAAAAAGGTTTGGGCTTCTTTTCCCCTATGTCACATCCCTAACATTCATCCATTTTCCTAGCTACACTTTCATGATTTCCTTAAGTGTCAGAAGACAATAGAGCTTTGGTATAGCTATTCTTAAAGTACAATTAAAAAAATTATAGCCCTATTTTACAACTTAATCTTAAGAGAGTTGCCTGGAGGGCACTGAGAGTTAAGTGAACTGACCAGGGGTTACAAAGCCAGTATGTGTCAGAGGTAGGATTTGAACCCAGGTCATACAGACTCTGAGGCTACCTTTCTATCCACTATACCATGTTGTTTCTCCAAGCACTCTACGAATGATTAACATCACCTGCGGAGGAATCACAGACCTAGCGGTAGAAGGCACTTCAGAGACCATCCATCCAATCCAAAATCCTCATTTTGAGGATGAGGAAACTGAGACTCAAAGAAATTAAGTAAATTGCCCAAGATCATGAAAATAGTGTTGAAGGCAAGATTTGAACCCAGGTTCTCTGATTTTAGAATTAGTACTTGACCCCCCCCCCCCCAATATGGACTATAGGTTTTAGCCACAAGATGTTACAATGATCAGTTATAAACTGGAAAATGGAATCAACAAATTCTCTGAACACCGGATACCAAATGGCCACTTCCATGGTTTCCCTCCACACTCCATTGCTCTCCTAGTTGCCGGCTGCTTTAGCCTCCTTGTGGAAATGGGCTCACAGCCAAATAACTATCTCAAGACAAACAAACATGAAAACATAAGGGGCCAATCCAACTCATCAAGAGCCTCCTTCAGGAAAGGCCCCTTGGGTTCTTTAAATAATAGTTCCATTTCCCCCACTTCTTATAACACTGGCTCCCTGGGCCTTACCTCCTCATATTTTCGATCAGCCT